>NC_040038.1:6274209-6374892 GCF_003713205.1 Coffea eugenioides | reverse complement strand
ATCTCTTGGGAGATACCATCTTCGAAGAACATATTTTTAGCATATTTTACACCGGAATAAATGAATTAGGAGTATAATCTCTGAATGAGTTATAATTTAATCTTGTACCATGTCATGATATCAAAAAATACTAGTTGGACTTGCTTCTCTTAGTGAGCTTTGCTATCCTTCTTATCTTGAGAAAGATAGAATGTGCAAGCTTCCTAAGGTTGGAGCTCTTCAGTAATATGACAATGTAATTTTGCTTTTGGTTATGATTGTAGTTTTTACATGAAGTTTGTGCATCTCTTGCAATACATGTTGAATAGCTTTAAAGCTGCAGTTAAAGCAGATTAGCAAGCCAGAATGGAGAAGCTGTGGCTTTGCACAGTAATTTTTTAGTTGTATGTTTCTGCAGTTTGCGGTTATAAATCTATATGCCATTCCACACTGTCTGGGCATGTTGCTCAATAACTAGTATATACATCCTTAATATTGTAAAGATGAGAATGAGTGGAATTGGATTGTCAATTGAATTCCAATTTAGATGCTCAATTATTTTGACTGGGCCGCTTATTTTGACCGGATTTGGTTATTTGGTAATTTAAAGCAGTTGCTGTGGTTATTTGGTTATCAATTGATTTCATCATCTAATTTGATCTCTGGTTGGCTGCTGAGACTGTTGCGGTATTATTGTGGATTTGTTGAATTTTTTGGGGCATCTTCATCTTTTGGTTAGATAATGGACTGGTTATCTTGTAAGTTTTAACAATTCCAGTGGCTTTTGCCGTGAACTTGACAAGCATCCTAGCAATTCCACTCTCTCCTCTAACCTTCCATTGTTGTCACTCTGTCTCCCCACTCCGATCTCCCAATTGTCCACAAATTGCTTCTCTTCCATTGTATACTCCTTTTCTACACAGACCAAGCATGGAGGTAAATTTACCTGTGGTGTCATCATCTTCATCTTTCACAGCTCTAGTGTTAATCTGGGACAACAATAGAGCGTAGAGAGCCGATGGTTAAAAGACAAAAAATTCCCTCAGCTCATCAACAATTATCTAGCAATTCCTGCCTCTTCTATTCAATCGCACCACCCTTCGTTCACTTTCACAGACACATGGGCATGCATCTTGGCGAGACTACCCAGATTCATTACTTCCTCTCCGGTATTTTACAAAATTTTGTTCTTACCCTAAGTTTTGTCATATTTGTTTCTTTCAAATTTTCGTTTCTTTGTTTTCTAGATTGTGAGCACTTTGTAGCTGGTGTTTGTGCTCAAAGATTCTCTTTTTTTTCATTGAATTTTTAAAATTTGAGTTTAATCTTTGATTGATTTCTATTTGGGGAATTGATTTTATATGGCTTTTTAAGTGGTACGTATCACTTTTTTTTTAATAAATTTTGTATTTGAATTCAGTTTTTCTATTTATCTATAGCAATTCTGTTTTTGTGTGGTTGATAGAGGATATAGGTGGTATATTAGTTTCTACCTTTGAGAGCAATTATTTGAATGTTAGGCAAATGAGGTATGTTCATGGGAAGGAAAATAAAACCCCTTGACTTATTTTGCTGAAGAAAACTTTTTGTCCTCAAATGAGCAATTATTGTTCCTGCTCCATTCTTTGTCTCCAGCAGTTGTTAAGTATGAAGATATCAAGTGTATTAAAGTGTTCCTTTGTCCCAGAAGACTCTGAGAGTAGTGGCAGTGGTGAATAAATCAGGTTTATATCATTTATTTCTTGATTAATTATTATAATTGTTGTTTTGCTTAATCGACAAATTTCGTCAGTTAAATGATTAAGATAAAATCCGTTTGGGTATTTGGTATCGCAATGATGGGATGAAGGGAAATTTTTTCTGCTCAAGTTTGGTTAGTTCTCTCAATAGTACATAACTTTTCATTGGCTTCAATACAGAACAGGCTATGAGACGTCCCGTAGCTGGGCTATTTTCCCTCTTTTTACAGTTGTTGAGAAAAAGAATTGCTAAACAAGTGAATGATAAATCAGCTTGTTTTCTATGTTTGCTTGATCCTGTGGAAGGTTTTTATTTTTTGAGGGTGAAGCTATATAAGTGCTATAGAATGTTTACTCCACTCCTTGCATGTGAGTACCCATTGTTATGCACCAGAACGAGATTCAAAGGGACTTGATCTAGCTTTTAACTTAACATGATGAGTTATGGCTTTGATAGCCTGATTGTTGCTTCTTTGATATAATGCTTCTGGTTATTAAATGAACTGCAGCTTAAATTCTAGATGAGTAACCATCATCTAAGGAATGCTGCATGTGCATTTTTTTAAGTAGTGGTGCTGAAGATGGGTGTTTTTATCGAGTATATATGACTTACTGTCGACCATTCGGAGTATTTAGCTTTAACCCTGGGAGGTTGAATCTAGAGACATATCAATTATTTGATATTTTTCATATGTGTTTCCCGATGCTGTTGAAGTTCATATATTACGTAGGAGCAGGGAGCTCTTCTCTTTCTATGATGAAGTTTTAAAATGGTGGGATGGTGCTGTTGGCATTTACCTATGGCAAATCTAGATCGGAATGATATTTAGAATTTCCTGTGAGCCATGTATGTGCTGTAAACACGTTGCATTCACAAGATTATGTCTCAATTGAATTGAATGTGAGTTATTCATTGCATTCATAAGGTTATGTATCAGTGAAATATGCATGAAGACAGTCCTGTCTTGGTAACACGAGAGAGAAGGAATGCGGTGGTGGGAAGATGGAAAGGCTAAGGTGTGTAGTCTACATAATGGCAACCTAGAGGAGGATAGTTTAAATGGCAGTCCATACAAATAGAAGTGCAAATGCTGCGGGTATATTTGACACCAAGAATGTTGTGAGCTTGAGAATTTGCTTAAATTGGATGATAAGAGAGTTCCTTGGCTTCTTGTACTTTATGCAAGTATTTTATTTACTTGCATCGACATAATTTTATCATCATTCTGACCATATTTGCTAAATTGTTGGTTAGGAAATGAAAGTCCAAAACCTAAACTGCAATACTGAGATGAACAAATTTGAATACCTGAATGTTAGGCTTTGTAAGTTCAGAGCCAAAGCAGCAATGGTCTATATTTCCCAACTAAATTTCAGCATTTGATTTTCTAATTTTGCTAATTAGTCTTGTATGGATGTGAGTTTTTTGTCCTTATCAAATACTTGTGCTACATTCTCAACGTAGGTCCTATTTACTAGCAAGAGAATAGGTAACAAAAAGCACTAGATGAGCAACTCCTTTTTCCAAATTTTCATAATGTAAATCTCTCTCTTTTTGTGCTTAGCAGTGGCGTGCCTTTTCTAGCAGCAATGACCACCCTGCTTGGCTTCACCTTTTGTGGCATTCATTGAAAATTGCTTGCTTGTTTTTCAGCCCGTGGTATGGTTGACGAAGTATTCACACTGTAATATAATAGACTTTATTGAAACTTTCTTCTCACTTCAGGAATTCATACTGTTTGTTGATTATAATCAATATTTTTACATTCTTCCAATTAGCTCCTAGAACAGTGCGGCAGATAATTAACTTTACAGATATATACATAGGTCTAGATTAACCATTTCCTGCACTCAAATCTGGGAAAAGCCACGCGAATGTGTGGCAACAGATAAACTAGTACATATGTATGTATGCATATTCATGTATATACATATATGCAACTATACATATATGTATATATGGCTATATACACCTCCCTGTATATACGTAAATGCATACATACACATATATACATGTTTGTGTGTGTACACATTTTGGATTGAAAAAAAGTTTGCAACTAATTGTCTTCTCTATTCTTTTGAATACTAGAACACCATATTTGCATCTTGGTATTTCAGTTAGTTTTTTGTGCCACATCACTGAGGAATCTCTGTACTGGTTGTGCCTTTGTTCTTCCTCTCAATGGCTGCACCTGTTGCTCCTGCTTCTGGGTTTCTTCTCAATTTTGCCAAGATTCTTGGTCGTCCTTCTCCGCTGCACAGTGTGCACCTGACTTACCTGTCATTACATCCAATTGTTGTTAAGTTTGGGTGGCTATATAACTTTTAGTTACTCTCAATCTTTACCATTTGGAACTAGCTTCTCAAAAAAAAATTGTTTTAACCAGAGCTACTGGGTATCACCCTCTCCTTCAATAATAGAGAGAAACTGGACATGTTGTTCAAGGTGAAGTTTTTATTCAATGGTAATTTTGCAGTATTGTAGATTGGATTTCAGTTTTTTTTTCTTCCTATGCTCAGAAGAAGACAACGATATTTAATCCTCCCTTTTTCATTGGTTACTTTTATAATGTAGAATCCCCCAGGCAAATGTACATTTATACAGTAATTATTAGATGATTTCGCCTTTTCTTTTTAGGAAGAAATAGATACGTCATTTTCCTTCAATTCTTGGACATTGGACCGTTTTGATGAGAATGGGATTAAATGGTTGTTGATTCTAAAAGATTGATGATGGGTGCTTGAAGGTCTTCAAAATCCTAAGGTGAAGTCTTGCATTGAGTATTTTGAGGTTCTAATCGTTAAAGGTTGCACCTTATAGTGATAACAATTTTTTTCTCTTCTTTCAATTTCTTTTTAGTGATTATCATTGTTTTCTTCTTTCAAATTTTTTAGTGGTAATCATGTTTTATTTTCTTCTTTCAATTTTTTTTTTGGATGGCAAACTCAAGTTTCTAGTCATTTAATTTAATTGGAAAAATATGAGCAATGTCTTTGAATTTCTATTTGGATGAGTTCAGTTGTGTGCCTGCATAGGTGTGTGCTTGTGTTTATCCTCCTACTCCACAGGTTCAAAAGATATTGTAGGAATGTTCTGCATTCTGCATAATGTGGTACCAGTCGATAACAATATGGTCCTTGTAATGTTCCATCATGTTTAACTCTGCTTCATGGTATGCATTCAACTTTTACAGTAATATCTTGGTTGTGAATATGGAGGTTAATGTGTCAGCCTTGTATTGGCCGTGACAAAGGTGAGGCAACATGACCTCCTTTGGCCTTCTGAGTTTCATAAGAGTACTTGTTTTCTTATTCTACTGCATGAGATTGCACTCCTGATTGAAATTCTGTTTCTTCTTCTGCAGATATGATGAAACCTAAGTAGGGGGAATATGGAAGGCAGACCTGGATATCTGCTGTTGGTGATGTTTTAGAGCCCTCTAAGCTAATATAAACTGAGCTTGTTGTGCAACTTTAGTGATGAAAATTGTTTAAACACGTATGCTATGCATGGGTTACTTTTGTTTGTAGTGTTATGATTGACTGGATACTTATTTTTCTCTTGTAGTGTTACGGTTGGCTGGATACATTTATCTTGATGAATTCATAGTGATGCTAAACGCAGGGTTCCATGCCTATGGTTTAGTGTTTAGAACTAGAATGGCTTTATGCTTTTCTCTTGATAATGAAATTGTTTAATTGCAATATAAGGAAGTATGCCATGTGTGAGAATTAATCTTTAAGATTTGCTGTTATAAGTTGCCTTTGCAATTTCTTGTAATGGGACATTCATAAATTGGTTTGGTAATTTAAACTCTCAATTTAACAAGCAAGCCTCCCTCCTCATTTAAAAGAAAAATAAAAATCGCTGCTACTTATTACTTATTAGGGCAAAAGACACAGGCCTCCATTTAACTTCTAACCGTTCTTAGTGGATTAAAATCCGTTTCCGTTTCCGGCCAGAGCTCCCATCCTTACAATCCAAAACATCCCCGAAATCCAAATGTGGATTGGCAAAGCAAAAATCAGGTAAATGTCTGCGCAACTTTCTCTAAGCTATTAAATTTCTGCGGAGCGTCAACAAGTAAACTAAACTCAGAACAAGTTTCCATTTGTTTAGTTCAAGTAATCAAGAGTTCAAGATTACACGATCGGTGTACAGAGATGCAAAGTCTCATTCATATTATATTTACAGCAAGCAAATATGTGATGGAAGACATCGTACACGCTTTAAACCTACTAAAATTAGAGTTCCGGACATCAAATGAAAACTTGTTCTAAGTTTAGTTTACTTGTTAAATCTTGTTTTCATGCCTATTTTTCTCGCTACCAGTATCATTTACTGCCATCCAAATGTTGTTCCCAGATTTACAGAGGTGAGAAGACGGTTTTCAACCGTCGAGTCCCAATCCACCCCCATTTCTGTGGCTGACCCGACCCCAACCGTGACCTCCACACCGACCCCGATCCCTACCCAATTCCCGGTCCCGACCCCTACGTCCGGGACCGGGACCCGACCCCTGCAACCCAAACCCCAACCTCAGCCCCAGGTGAGACTGACATTAACCTTGGCGATTTAGCTTTATCATCGGTCGTCACGGGATCAATCGCCACAGGTCTCGTGTTATTGCAAAAGAAATTGGAGCAAATACTGGATAGGGAGGCCCGTGCCACGGCAGTTAAAGCGTCGGAAGTTGCCAATTTGAGCGCCAAGCAAATGGAAATGCAGCTTGAGGTTACAAAGTTGCAGGAAAAGATCAACAACTGCAACCAAAGATTTAACGATATATGGGGTTTACTCTTCTTAGCCGCTGTCTTCGCCGTCGGCGCCTTCGTGAACACCAGATGGGGACCAAATGAGGTACGTTTACAAATTATTGTCTGGCATTTCGTTGTTTAGATTTTCTCCCCCCAAAATGGGTTATAGAGGAGATTTACAAGGATCCTGCTCTTGCTTACATGGATTAATGGATAAGGAGAAATTTTGAACATATTCATAGAATAGGCCCATTAGATTTCAAAACAGCATTATCAGTTAAAACTCATGAGGAAACGATTTCTATTCAAAAAGAATATCAAACAATTCCGTTATTAAATCATGATACAATTCAGAAATATTTTAGTAAATGATATAGATATATTCATATAGGTTTAATTCAAGTTGCAGTAAAACCTTTATTCCATCTAGGAGTAGATGCTCCTATATATCTAACTTTAAGAGATACAAGACTCAAAAGATATAAAACCTCTCTTTTATCTATGATTCAAACAAATGTATGTAATGGACCAATTTACTTTAACTGTGCTCCAAATTTTTCAGTAGACTTAACAGATCCACATGTTCTGAATTCAGTCATATTAGATATTCATTTACAAGGTGATGAATTTGAAAAACATACTAAGAATTTTGCTATAATCTATAAAATGTATTATAGACCATTGTCCTCTCAACTAAATCCAAAATTTATCATGACTCCAACTTTAAAAGATGAAACAACATTATTGCAAGTTGATGCAGATAGGCCTACTATTTATACTCCCAAAAGATTAAAATGGAACGAAATAAGTATACCTAATGAATTTATAATTCAAAATCCACAAGCACCAAGAAACATAGAGCAAACAAATGTAGAAGATATTATAGAAGAACCTGATGGAAAAGTTTTGTTAAGATTTTCTTCATTTAGAGAAAGATCTTCAACTTCAAGTCATTCATGGATTCCGGCTAGAAGATCTAGTTATGAATCAAGTGATACAACTTTTATTCCAGAAAGTTCCTCAACATTTAAATTTAAAACTCCTGTTCTAGAAGTAATTAATCAAAATAAATCAGAATATTCCCCAACACATTCTCAAATGCGAGGTGAAATAAATGTAATAAGTAAAAAATATAAAATAAATCATAAATATTTACAAGAAGATTTTGATGATGAAGAAAATACAGAAAAAAGAATTTGATTTTTTCAATTGTCGCCAGAGTGTAAAGAAAAATTAATATTAGAATGGAAAAAAGAATTAGAAAATAGAAAATTTGATTTTCCCTTCTTTACTTGGTTATCATTTTACATTTCAAAAACAGGAATAATTGATATATATAATACACCACAGATAAATGTTCAAACTAGTTTATATAAAAAATGAAAATTAAAAGACGATCAAATAGTAACCTTAATTCATCCTCCATTACAAGAAGTAAAAATTAATTTAGGACAAGGAGAAGTTATTGCATCCCCTTTCAAAAAAGGACGCGAAGCAGAAGCAAGTAGTACTAGCAATAATGTGAATCTAGATGATATTAAAAAATTATACCAACAAAATAATTACACAAATCAAATTCTGCATACTATATCACAACATATAGAAGTAATAAGTACTAAAATAGACAGTATTCAGAAACCAGTTACAAAATTTCCTAATGATGTTTCAGCACCACATTTTCAACCTAGAAGCTTAACAAGAGATAGAGAGCAAGAATTAATTCAAAGCGTTAATACTCAAAGAATAAATAATACAGATAATATATTAAATAGAATATCTCAAACATTGCAAAGTCTAACAACAGAAGCTCAGACTCAAACTCCTAGAATAAATACATTAGATAATATAATAAACGAAGAAATATCATCAGAAGAATCAAGCTACTCGAAAAATAATGAAGATATAATTTTACCTATAGAAGAGCAATTTAAAGAAGAAGATAACAATCAAATAAATAAAATAAGAAGAAAAAGACCTTTTAAAAATAATAAAAAAGATTGGCAAATAGTAAGCACTAGAAATTATTATCCAAAACCTAGTCCCCCAGATATCCAATATGAAGAAAGATCAAAATTTCATACCACAAAATATGATGGAGATTCAATTTATGAATGAAATATAAACGGAAGAGCAGAATATGAAGTATTAAACACTTTACAAGAAATGGGAATGGCAAGACTAGCTTATAAGTTAAAAAATATTCAAGAAAGAAATATTGCAACATTACTAGTATCAGGATTTACCGGACAATTAAAAAATTGGTAGGATAATGCTTTAACATTTCAAGATAAATTATCAATATTAGATCATACAATAGAAGTAGAAGATGATCAAGGTAATATTCAAGTACAATCAGATGCTGCAGAATTTTTACTTGTTACTATAGTAATGTATTTTGTAGGAAATCCAAAAGAAGAGTTAAATGCAAATAAAACATTTTTAACAAATTTAAGATGTCCAACTTTGTCAGATTTTAGATGGTATAAAGATATGTTTTTAACAAATGTATTAAGAAGACCAGATTGTAATGCTTCATTTTGGAAAGAAAGATTTATTACAGGATTACCAAATTTATTTTCACAAAGAATAAGGGATAATTTACAAAAAGAAATGGGAACAGATGTTATTTCATTCGAAAATATTACTTTTGGACAAGACCAATATTATTCCATATGGAATTCAAAGTACCATGAATTTTTTGCTAGAGTTTCAAAATTCATCAAGAACTTGAAAAATCACTTCCAATGTCACTAGTTCGAGAATTCAAGATCAAATGGTGGATAGGATTCAATCAAGAATTCTGTGACCAGAGAAATGTTTTAAGATTCTTGGAAACAGGAGAGAAGCTCAAATGGATAAATCCAAATCAGCAAAATACCAAAGGAGTTAACATTCCAACAACCCCACAAAAGAAAGAAAAAGAAAACTGCTCAACAACGAAAACAGTTGCAAATGATTTCCTGATGAAAAAGATGATGCAAAATCCAGAAATGCTCAAGGAATATCTGAATTATTTGCAAAATCAAGACAAAAAGGAAGAAGAAAAAAAAGATGAGTCAGCCGGATCATCATCAGAATCCACTTTTGATCCTTTTGGTGGCCCATGCGCTCAAGACCCGACAGACTTTTAATAAAGTTGTCGGCCAATCTCAAAGATATCGATTTCAAGATAGGATAAGAATCTCAAAAGGACCAATTACAAGAAGATAAGGTGTCGGCAAGAAAAGTAAATAACATTCAAATGAAAGTGTCGGCATGAAAATGCAAATGAAATTCACAGAAAGATGTCTCTATAAATAGGATTCAATATCAAAGGAAAGGGCATCGAGTCTTTTAGCCAATTTAAGAATTTCTCTCTGTAAACCTTCCTCTTCCAGTTTTTATATTTCTTTGTACGCCCTTTAATTCAAGAAGTTCAATAGAAGTTCGAAGTTTGATCTCATCCAAAAGCCTCTGAAATTTAAAGCTTCCATTGCTAATATCACTCTGATTAATTGTAAGTCTGATTTCTCTAAACTTTATATGCTTTCATATATGCTTTCATATGCCTGGGTAGGTTCTGGTATCAGAGCCAGACCATAGATATTGCTAATTTTGAATTATTTCCTATATTAAATTTCTAATTTATGCTTTTAAGTTATATATTTCATTTACGATTTTATCCTATCATTGGTAAGATTTTGAAGTTTTGTAAGTCGGTTGGTAAGTCCAGGATAGGATGTTCCACGCATAAGCTCGATTGTTCCTGATAAGATAAAAGACTAAATAAAATATTAACCATGGCTGCATTTCGTAGACAATTTAAGATAGGACCTAATTCAAAACAAGTAAATACAGTACAAAGTCATGAATATCATATGCCTGTAAACAATTCAGATTGGACTATTCCAGAAGAAAAAATAGAACATATTTATAGAATAGACCCATTAGATTTCAAAACAGCATTATCAGTTAAAACTCATGAGGAAACGATTTCTATTCAAGAAGAATATCAAACAATTCCGTTATTAAATCATAATACAATTCAGAAATATCTTAGTAAAGGATATAGATATATTCATATAGGTTTAATTCAAGTTGCAGTAAAACCTTTATTCCATCTAGGAGTAGATGCTCCTATATATCTAGCTTTAAGAGATACAATCATTACTGGATAAAGGATTAATAACACCTTCAAAATCACCTTGGAGTTGTGCAGCGTTTTATGTCATGAATCAAGCGGAGAAAGAAAGAGGAGTTCCAAGATTAGTTATTAATTATAAACCATTAAATAAAGTTTTGCAATGGATTAGGTATCCAATTCCAAATAAAAAGGATTTATTAAATAGATTATATAATGCAAAAATATTTTCAAAATTTGATATGAAGTCAGGATATTGGCAGATATTAATAGCCTATGAAGACAGATATAAAACAGCATTTACAACACCCTTTGGACACTATGAATCGAAGGTAATGCCATTTGGATTAAAAAATGCACCTTCAGAATTTCAAAATATAATGAATGATATATTTAATCCTTATAGTTCATTTAGCATAGTTTATATAGATGATGTATTAATCTTTTCAGAATCATTAGAACAACATTTTAAACATTTAAATATATTTCTAAAGGTAGTTAAGAAAAATGGGTTAGTTGTTTCAGCATAAAAAATGAAACTATTCCAAACTAAAGTAAGATTTTTAGGACATGATATAAATGAAGGAACAATAAAACCAATAAATAGAGATTTAGAATTTGCAAGCAAATTTCCAGATGAAATAAAAGAGAAAAATCAATTACAAAGATTTTTAGGATGTTTAAATTACATTGCAGATTTCTTTCCTAAATTAAGACAAGAATGTGCTATATTGTTTGATAGATTAAAGAAAAACCCTAAACCATGGACTGAAGAACATACTCAAAAAATTAAATATCTTAAAGAGAAAATTGAATCATTACCATGTTTATGTCTTCCTCATCCTAAAGCCTTTATGATAGTCGAAACAGATGCATCAGAATTAGGATATGGAGGAATTCTAAAACAAAAAATAGATGATCTAAAAGAAGAATTAGTTAGATTCCATTCAGAAACTTGGTCCGGTCCACAAAAGAATTATTTCACTATCAAAAAGGAAATTTTATCTATAGTACTATGTATATCAAAATTTCAAGATGATTTATATAATAAAAATTTTTTATTTAGAATAGATTGTAAATCAGCAAAAGAAGTTTTACAAAAAGATGTTCAAAATATTGTTTCAAAACAAATATTTGCTAGATGGCAAGCAATTCTATCTGTATTTGATTTCGAAATAGAATTTATTAAAGGAGAAAATAATTCTCTCCCTGACTTCTTGACTAGAGAATTTTTACAGGGAAATGGAACGTGAAACCCACAAAGAATATATTCGCAGGCGGAGAAAAGAAAGGGACGATCCTATTCTTCAAAGAAAAGATAAAAACATTTCCCATAGATATCATACTTACTATATTAAAAATTCACAAGGACAAATTCAGCCTATTCCTCATCATCAGATTCAAAATCATTCCCCAGTTTATATTCGACCAAGTTTTTGGTCTGTTCAGACTCCAAAAGAAAAAGCCTTTCTTCTCACAAGACAAATTAATTCCAATATTATCTTTAAAGATGTCCTCAAAAAAGCCGGTCATCCTCAAGAAGAGATTCAATATTATGACCAACAAATTAAACAGCTTCGAGAGAAACTCAACAACTTTATTTTTTGACTTTGAATTTTGCAGGATCATGGATTCAAAAGCAGGAAGACCTAAGACTCCTCAAGACTATGAGATGAGTCTTATTCCTGTAACTCAAAATCGATTCCAATTATTGCAAGATTTTCCAGCATTGACTTATAGTCAAGCTGCTCGTACCCCAATTTCTTCTCAAATAAGACCCATTCAACAGATTCCAAGAACCTCAGAAAAAGTCAAAGAAAATTCATATTTTACTAAACCATTCACTCAACATATTACTTTGACTAGATTCCAAGAAGTTCCTCTTTATAACACTCTTAATTCCTTTACTCAAAGAATCTTTCCTTCAAAATGTTTTTGGCAACCAGACGATCCGTCTAAAAATCCGGATTATTATGAATTGATCTTTCCAGATACTCAATCTGTGGAAATTTTTCCTATTCCTGATCAAAAGAACCCTGAAATTGTTAGTCATTCAAAATGCATTATAAAGAAAGTTTGTTCTCCCAATGAATGGACTTCTCTTTATTCAAAGAAATCTTTCTCAGTCAGATTCATTCCAGATGGATTTACTTATCAAGATTATAAAATGGCATGGTATCGTGCTTTTTTGTATAGACCATTCAATCATTCATGATTTTTTACATTCAAAGAAAGTTGTTTCAAAGTTTTTACATTCATGGCTTCATGTCGGTACTCAAAGGAACAACACTTGTTATTTTGGCTTTATGCTTGCTTTTAGGGACAAATTTGAGTATCTCTTGGGAGATACCATCTTCGAAGAACATATTTTTAGCATATTTTACACCGGAATAAATGAATTAGGAGTATAATCTCTGAATGAGTTATAATTTAATCTTGTACCATGTCATGATATCAAAAAATACTAGTTGGACTTGCTTCTCTTAGTGAGCTTTGCTATCCTTCTTATCTTGAGAAAGATAGAATGTGCAAGCTTCCTAAGGTTGGAGCTCTTCAGTAATATGACAATGTAATTTTGCTTTTGGTTATGATTGTAGTTTTTACATGAAGTTTGTGCATCTCTTGCAATACATGTTGAATAGCTTTAAAGCTGCAGTTAAAGCAGATTAGCAAGCCAGAATGGAGAAGCTGTGGCTTTGCACAGTAATTTTTTAGTTGTATGTTTCTGCAGTTTGCGGTTATAAATCTATATGCCATTCCACACTGTCTGGGCATGTTGCTCAATAACTAGTATATACATCCTTAATATTGTAAAGATGAGAATGAGTGGAATTGGATTGTCAATTGAATTCCAATTTAGATGCTCAATTATTTTGACTGGGCCACTTATTTTGACCGGATTTGGTTATTTGGTAATTTAAAGCAGTTGCTGTGGTTATTTGGTTATCAATTGATTTCATCATCTAATTTGATCTCTGGTTGGCTGCTGAGACTGTTGCGGTATTATTGTGGATTTGTTGAATTTTTTGGGGCATCTTCATCTTTTGGTTAGATAATGGACTGGTTATCTTGTAAGTTTTAACAATTCCAGTGGCTTTTGCCGTGAACTTGACAAACATCCTAGCAATTCCACTCTCTCCTCTAACCTTCCATTGTTGTCACTCTGTCTCCCCACTCCGATCTCCCAATTGTCCACAAATTGCTTCTCTTCCATTGTATACTCCTTTTCTACACAGACCAAGCATGGAGGTAAATTTACCTGTGGTGTCATCATCTTCATCTTTCACAGCTCTAGTGTTAATCTGGGACAACAATAGAGCGTAGAGAGCCGATGGTTAAAAGACAAAAAATTCCCTCAGCTCATCAACAATTATCTAGCAATTCCTGCCTCTTCTATTCAATCGCACCACCCTTCGTTCACTTTCACAGACACATGGGCATGCATCTTGGCGAGACTACCCAGATTCATTACTTCCTCTCCGGTATTTTACAAAATTTTGTTCTTACCCTAAGTTTTGTCATATTTGTTTCTTTCAAATTTTCGTTTCTTTGTTTTCTAGATTGTGAGCACTTTGTAGCTGGTGTTTGTGCTCAAAGATTCTCTTTTTTTTCATTGAATTTTTAAAATTTGAGTTTAATCTTTGATTGATTTCTATTTGGGGAATTGATTTTATATGGCTTTTTAAGTGGTACGTATCACTTTCTTTTTTAATTAATTTTGTATTTGAATTCTGTTTTTCTATTTATCTATAGCAATTCTGTTTTTGTGTGGTTGATAGAGGATATAGGTGGTATATTAGTTTCTACCTTTGAGAGCAATTATTTGAATGTTAGGCAAATGAAGTATGTTCATGGGAAGGAAAATAAAACCTCTTGACTTATTTTGCTGAAGAAAACTTTTTGTCCTCAAATGAGCAATTATTGTTCCTGCTCCATTCTTTGTCTCCAGCAGTTGTTAAGTATGAAGATATCAAGTGTATTAAAGTGTTCCTTTGTCCCAGAAGACTCTGAGAGTAGTGGCAGTGGTGAATAAATCAGGTTTATATCATTTATTTCTTGATTAATTATTATAATTGTTGTTTTGCTTAATCGACAAATTTCGTCAGTTAAATGATTAAGATAAAATCCGTTTGGGTATTTGGTATCGCAATGATGGGATGAAGGGAAATTTTTTCTGCTCAAGTTTGGTTAGTTCTCTCAATAGTACAAACTTTTCATTGGCTTCAATACAGAACAGGCTATGAGACGTCCCGTAGCTGGGCTATTTTCCCTCTTTTTACAGTTGTTGAGAAAAAGAATTGCTAAACAAGTGAATGATAAATCAGCTTGTTTTCTATGTTTGCTTGATCCTGTGGAAGGTTTTTATTTTTTGAGGGTGAAGCTATATAAGTGCTATAGAATGTTTACTCCACTCCTTGCATGTGAGTACCCATTGTTATGCACCAGAACGAGATTCAAAGGGACTTGATCTAGCTTTTAACTTAACATGATGAGTTATGGCTTTGATAGCCTGATTGTTGCTTCTTTGATATAATGCTTCTGGTTATTAAATGAACTGCAGCTTAAATTCTAGATGAGTAACCATCATCTAAGGAATGCTGCATGTGCATTTTTTTAAGTAGTGGTGCTGAAGATGGGTGTTTTTATCGAGTATATATGACTTACTGTCGACCATTCGGAGTATTTAGCTTTAACCCTGGGAGGTTGAATCTAGAGACATATCAATTATTTGATATTTTTCATATGTGTTTCCCGATGCTGTTGAAGTTCATATATTACGTAGGAGCAGGGAGCTCTTCTCTTTCTATGATGAAGTTTTAAAATGGTGGGATGGTGCTGTTGGCATTTACCTATGGCAAATCTAGATCGGAATGATATTTAGAATTTCCTGTGAGCCATGTATGTGCTGTGAACACGTTGCATTCACAAGATTATGTCTCAATTGAATTGAATGTGAGTTATTCATTGCATTCATAAGGTTATGTATCAGTGAAATATGCATGAAGACAGTCCTGTCTTGGTAACACGAGAGAGAAGGAATGCGGTGGTGGGAAGATGGAAAGGCTAAGGTGTGTAGTCTACATAATGGCAACCTAGAGGAGGATAGTTTAAATGGCAGTCCATACAAATAGAAGTGCAAATGCTGCGGGTATATTTGACACCAAGAATGTTGTGAGCTTGAGAATTTGCTTAAATTGGATGATAAGAGAGTTCCTTGGCTTCTTGTACTTTATGCAAGTATTTTATTTACTTGCATCGACATAATTTTATCATCATTCTGACCATATTTGCTAAATTGTTGGTTAGGAAATGAAAGTCCAAAACCTAAACTGCAATACTGAGATGAACAAATTTGAATACCTGAATGTTAGGCTTTGTAAGTTCAGAGCCAAAGCAGCAATGGTCTATATTTCCCAACTAAATTTCAGCATTTGATTTTCTAATTTTGCTAATTAGTCTTGTATGGATGTGAGTTTTTTGTCCTTATCAAATACTTGTGCTACATTCTCAACGTAGGTCCTATTTACTAGCAAGAGAATAGGTAACAAAAAGCACTAGATGAGCAACTCCTTTTTCCAAATTTTCATAATGTAAATCTCTCTCTTTTTGTGCTTAGCAGTGGCGTGCCTTTTCTAGCAGCAATGACCACCCTGCTTGGCTTCACCTTTTGTGGCATTCATTGAAAATTGCTTGCTTGTTTTTCAGCCCGTGGTATGGTTGACGAAGTATTCACACTGTAATATAATAGACTTTATTGAAACTTTCTTCTCACTTCAGGAATTCATACTGTTTGTTGATTATAATCAATATTTTTACATTCTTCCAATTAGCTCCTAGAACAGTGCGGCAGATAATTAACTTTACAGATATATACATAGGTCTAGATTAACCATTTCCTGCACTCAAATCTGGGAAAAGCCACGCGAATGTGTGGCAACAGATAAACTAGTACATATGTATGTATGCATATTCATGTATATACATATATGCAACTATACATATATGTATATATGGCTATATACACCTCCCTGTATATACGTAAATGCATACATACACATATATACATGTTTGTGTGTGTACACATTTTGGATTGAAAAAAAGTTTGCAACTAATTGTCTTCTCTATTCTTTTGAATACTAGAACACCATATTTGCATCTTGGTATTTCAGTTAGTTTTTTGTGCCACATCACTGAGGAATCTCTGTACTGGTTGTGCCTTTGTTCTTCCTCTCAATGGCTGCACCTGTTGCTCCTGCTTCTGGGTTTCTTCTCAATTTTGCCAAGATTCTTGGTCGTCCTTCTCCGCTGCACAGTGTGCACCTGACTTACCTGTCATTACATCCAATTGTTGTTAAGTTTGGGTGGCTATATAACTTTTAGTTACTCTCAATCTTTACCATTTGGAACTAGCTTCTCAAAAAAAAATTGTTTTAACCAGAGCTACTGGGTATCACCCTCTCCTTCAATAATAGAGAGAAACTGGACATGTTGTTCAAGGTGAAGTTTTTATTCAATGGTAATTTTGCAGTATTGTAGATTGGATTTCA
This sequence comes from Coffea eugenioides, assembly GCF_003713205.1. Classification (NCBI taxonomy): domain Eukaryota; kingdom Viridiplantae; phylum Streptophyta; class Magnoliopsida; order Gentianales; family Rubiaceae; genus Coffea; species Coffea eugenioides. The sequence goes on along the minus strand of NC_040038.1, from coordinate 6,357,748 downwards.
GTTTTTTTTTCTTCCTATGCTCAGAAGAAGACAACGATATTTAATCCTCCCTTTTTCATTGGTTACTTTTATAATGTAGAATCCCCCAGGCAAATGTACATTTATACAGTAATTATTAGATGATTTCGCCTTTTCTTTTTAGGAAGAAATAGATACGTCATTTTCCTTCAATTCTTGGACATTGGACCGTTTTGATGAGAATGGGATTAAATGGTTGTTGATTCTAAAAGATTGATGATGGGTGCTTGAAGGTCTTCAAAATCCTAAGGTGAAGTCTTGCATTGAGTATTTTGAGGTTCTAATCGTTAAAGGTTGCACCTTATAGTGATAACAATTTTTTTCTCTTCTTTCAATTTCTTTTTAGTGATTATCATTGTTTTCTTCTTTCAAATTTTTTAGTGGTAATCATGTTTTATTTTCTTCTTTCAATTTTTTTTTTGGATGGCAAACTCAAGTTTCTAGTCATTTAATTTAATTGGAAAAATATGAGCAATGTCTTTGAATTTCTATTTGGATGAGTTCAGTTGTGTGCCTGCATAGGTGTGTGCTTGTGTTTATCCTCCTACTCCACAGGTTCAAAAGATATTGTAGGAATGTTCTGCATTCTGCATAATGTGGTACCAGTCGATAACAATATGGTCCTTGTAATGTTCCATCATGTTTAACTCTGCTTCATGGTATGCATTCAACTTTTACAGTAATATCTTGGTTGTGAATATGGAGGTTAATGTGTCAGCCTTGTATTGGCCGTGACAAAGGTGAGGCAACATGACCTCCTTTGGCCTTCTGAGTTTCATAAGAGTACTTGTTTTCTTATTCTACTGCATGAGATTGCACTCCTGATTGAAATTCTGTTTCTTCTTCTGCAGATATGATGAAACCTAAGTAGGGGGAATATGGAAGGCAGACCTGGATATCTGCTGTTGGTGATGTTTTAGAGCCCTCTAAGCTAATATAAACTGAGCTTGTTGTGCAACTTTAGTGATGAAAATTGTTTAAACACGTATGCTATGCATGGGTTACTTTTGTTTGTAGTGTTATGATTGACTGGATACTTATTTTTCTCTTGTAGTGTTACGGTTGGCTGGATACATTTATCTTGATGAATTCATAGTGATGCTAAACGCAGGGTTCCATGCCTATGGTTTAGTGTTTAGAACTAGAATGGCTTTATGCTTTTCTCTTGATAATGAAATTGTTTAATTGCAATATAAGGAAGTATGCCATGTGTGAGAATTAATCTTTAAGATTTGCTGTTATAAGTTGCCTTTGCAATTTCTTGTAATGGGACATTCATAAATTGGTTTGGTAATTTAAACTCTCAATTTAACAAGCAAGCCTCCCTCCTCATTTAAAAGAAAAATAAAAATCGCTGCTACTTATTACTTATTAGGGCAAAAGACACAGGCCTCCATTTAACTTCTAACCGTTCTTAGTGGATTAAAATCCGTTTCCGTTTCCGGCCAGAGCTCCCATCCTTACAATCCAAAACATCCCCGAAATCCAAATGTGGATTGGCAAAGCAAAAATCAGGTAAATGTCTGCGCAACTTTCTCTAAGCTATTAAATTTCTGCGGAGCGTCAACAAGTAAACTAAACTCAGAACAAGTTTCCATTTGTTTAGTTCAAGTAATCAAGAGTTCAAGATTACACGATCGGTGTACAGAGATGCAAAGTCTCATTCATATTATATTTACAGCAAGCAAATATGTGATGGAAGACATCGTACACGCTTTAAACCTACTAAAATTAGAGTTCCGGACATCAAATGAAAACTTGTTCTAAGTTTAGTTTACTTGTTAAATCTTGTTTTCATGCCTATTTTTCTCGCTACCAGTATCATTTACTGCCATCCAAATGTTGTTCCCAGATTTACAGAGGTGAGAAGACGGTTTTCAACCGTCGAGTCCCAATCCACCCCCATTTCTGTGGCTGACCCGACCCCAACCGTGACCTCCACACCGACCCCGATCCCTACCCAATTCCCGGTCCCGACCCCTACGTCCGGGACCGGGACCCGACCCCTGCAACCCAAACCCCAACCTCAGCCCCAGGTGAGACTGACATTAACCTTGGCGATTTAGCTTTATCATCGGTCGTCACGGGATCAATCGCCACAGGTCTCGTGTTATTGCAAAAGAAATTGGAGCAAATACTGGATAGGGAGGCCCGTGCCACGGCAGTTAAAGCGTCGGAAGTTGCCAATTTGAGCGCCAAGCAAATGGAAATGCAGCTTGAGGTTACAAAGTTGCAGGAAAAGATCAACAACTGCAACCAAAGATTTAACGATATATGGGGTTTACTCTTCTTAGCCGCTGTCTTCGCCGTCGGCGCCTTCGTGAACACCAGATGGGGACCAAATGAGGTACGTTTACAAATTATTGTCTGGCATTTCGTTGTTTAGATTTTCTCCCCCCAAAATGGGTTATAGAGGAGATTTACAAGGATCCTGCTCTTGCTTACATGGATTAATGGATAAGGAGAAATTTTGAACATATTCATAGAATAGGCCCATTAGATTTCAAAACAGCATTATCAGTTAAAACTCATGAGGAAACGATTTCTATTCAAAAAGAATATCAAACAATTCCGTTATTAAATCATGATACAATTCAGAAATATTTTAGTAAATGATATAGATATATTCATATAGGTTTAATTCAAGTTGCAGTAAAACCTTTATTCCATCTAGGAGTAGATGCTCCTATATATCTAACTTTAAGAGATACAAGACTCAAAAGATATAAAACCTCTCTTTTATCTATGATTCAAACAAATGTATGTAATGGACCAATTTACTTTAACTGTGCTCCAAATTTTTCAGTAGACTTAACAGATCCACATGTTCTGAATTCAGTCATATTAGATATTCATTTACAAGGTGATGAATTTGAAAAACATACTAAGAATTTTGCTATAATCTATAAAATGTATTATAGACCATTGTCCTCTCAACTAAATCCAAAATTTATCATGACTCCAACTTTAAAAGATGAAACAACATTATTGCAAGTTGATGCAGATAGGCCTACTATTTATACTCCCAAAAGATTAAAATGGAACGAAATAAGTATACCTAATGAATTTATAATTCAAAATCCACAAGCACCAAGAAACATAGAGCAAACAAATGTAGAAGATATTATAGAAGAACCTGATGGAAAAGTTTTGTTAAGATTTTCTTCATTTAGAGAAAGATCTTCAACTTCAAGTCATTCATGGATTCCGGCTAGAAGATCTAGTTATGAATCAAGTGATACAACTTTTATTCCAGAAAGTTCCTCAACATTTAAATTTAAAACTCCTGTTCTAGAAGTAATTAATCAAAATAAATCAGAATATTCCCCAACACATTCTCAAATGCGAGGTGAAATAAATGTAATAAGTAAAAAATATAAAATAAATCATAAATATTTACAAGAAGATTTTGATGATGAAGAAAATACAGAAAAAAGAATTTGATTTTTTCAATTGTCGCCAGAGTGTAAAGAAAAATTAATATTAGAATGGAAAAAAGAATTAGAAAATAGAAAATTTGATTTTCCCTTCTTTACTTGGTTATCATTTTACATTTCAAAAACAGGAATAATTGATATATATAATACACCACAGATAAATGTTCAAACTAGTTTATATAAAAAATGAAAATTAAAAGACGATCAAATAGTAACCTTAATTCATCCTCCATTACAAGAAGTAAAAATTAATTTAGGACAAGGAGAAGTTATTGCATCCCCTTTCAAAAAAGGACGCGAAGCAGAAGCAAGTAGTACTAGCAATAATGTGAATCTAGATGATATTAAAAAATTATACCAACAAAATAATTACACAAATCAAATTCTGCATACTATATCACAACATATAGAAGTAATAAGTACTAAAATAGACAGTATTCAGAAACCAGTTACAAAATTTCCTAATGATGTTTCAGCACCACATTTTCAACCTAGAAGCTTAACAAGAGATAGAGAGCAAGAATTAATTCAAAGCGTTAATACTCAAAGAATAAATAATACAGATAATATATTAAATAGAATATCTCAAACATTGCAAAGTCTAACAACAGAAGCTCAGACTCAAACTCCTAGAATAAATACATTAGATAATATAATAAACGAAGAAATATCATCAGAAGAATCAAGCTACTCGAAAAATAATGAAGATATAATTTTACCTATAGAAGAGCAATTTAAAGAAGAAGATAACAATCAAATAAATAAAATAAGAAGAAAAAGACCTTTTAAAAATAATAAAAAAGATTGGCAAATAGTAAGCACTAGAAATTATTATCCAAAACCTAGTCCCCCAGATATCCAATATGAAGAAAGATCAAAATTTCATACCACAAAATATGATGGAGATTCAATTTATGAATGAAATATAAACGGAAGAGCAGAATATGAAGTATTAAACACTTTACAAGAAATGGGAATGGCAAGACTAGCTTATAAGTTAAAAAATATTCAAGAAAGAAATATTGCAACATTACTAGTATCAGGATTTACCGGACAATTAAAAAATTGGTAGGATAATGCTTTAACATTTCAAGATAAATTATCAATATTAGATCATACAATAGAAGTAGAAGATGATCAAGGTAATATTCAAGTACAATCAGATGCTGCAGAATTTTTACTTGTTACTATAGTAATGTATTTTGTAGGAAATCCAAAAGAAGAGTTAAATGCAAATAAAACATTTTTAACAAATTTAAGATGTCCAACTTTGTCAGATTTTAGATGGTATAAAGATATGTTTTTAACAAATGTATTAAGAAGACCAGATTGTAATGCTTCATTTTGGAAAGAAAGATTTATTACAGGATTACCAAATTTATTTTCACAAAGAATAAGGGATAATTTACAAAAAGAAATGGGAACAGATGTTATTTCATTCGAAAATATTACTTTTGGACAAGACCAATATTATTCCATATGGAATTCAAAGTACCATGAATTTTTTGCTAGAGTTTCAAAATTCATCAAGAACTTGAAAAATCACTTCCAATGTCACTAGTTCGAGAATTCAAGATCAAATGGTGGATAGGATTCAATCAAGAATTCTGTGACCAGAGAAATGTTTTAAGATTCTTGGAAACAGGAGAGAAGCTCAAATGGATAAATCCAAATCAGCAAAATACCAAAGGAGTTAACATTCCAACAACCCCACAAAAGAAAGAAAAAGAAAACTGCTCAACAACGAAAACAGTTGCAAATGATTTCCTGATGAAAAAGATGATGCAAAATCCAGAAATGCTCAAGGAATATCTGAATTATTTGCAAAATCAAGACAAAAAGGAAGAAGAAAAAAAAGATGAGTCAGCCGGATCATCATCAGAATCCACTTTTGATCCTTTTGGTGGCCCATGCGCTCAAGACCCGACAGACTTTTAATAAAGTTGTCGGCCAATCTCAAAGATATCGATTTCAAGATAGGATAAGAATCTCAAAAGGACCAATTACAAGAAGATAAGGTGTCGGCAAGAAAAGTAAATAACATTCAAATGAAAGTGTCGGCATGAAAATGCAAATGAAATTCACAGAAAGATGTCTCTATAAATAGGATTCAATATCAAAGGAAAGGGCATCGAGTCTTTTAGCCAATTTAAGAATTTCTCTCTGTAAACCTTCCTCTTCCAGTTTTTATATTTCTTTGTACGCCCTTTAATTCAAGAAGTTCAATAGAAGTTCGAAGTTTGATCTCATCCAAAAGCCTCTGAAATTTAAAGCTTCCATTGCTAATATCACTCTGATTAATTGTAAGTCTGATTTCTCTAAACTTTATATGCTTTCATATATGCTTTCATATGCCTGGGTAGGTTCTGGTATCAGAGCCAGACCATAGATATTGCTAATTTTGAATTATTTCCTATATTAAATTTCTAATTTATGCTTTTAAGTTATATATTTCATTTACGATTTTATCCTATCATTGGTAAGATTTTGAAGTTTTGTAAGTCGGTTGGTAAGTCCAGGATAGGATGTTCCACGCATAAGCTCGATTGTTCCTGATAAGATAAAAGACTAAATAAAATATTAACCATGGCTGCATTTCGTAGACAATTTAAGATAGGACCTAATTCAAAACAAGTAAATACAGTACAAAGTCATGAATATCATATGCCTGTAAACAATTCAGATTGGACTATTCCAGAAGAAAAAATAGAACATATTTATAGAATAGACCCATTAGATTTCAAAACAGCATTATCAGTTAAAACTCATGAGGAAACGATTTCTATTCAAGAAGAATATCAAACAATTCCGTTATTAAATCATAATACAATTCAGAAATATCTTAGTAAAGGATATAGATATATTCATATAGGTTTAATTCAAGTTGCAGTAAAACCTTTATTCCATCTAGGAGTAGATGCTCCTATATATCTAGCTTTAAGAGATACAATCATTACTGGATAAAGGATTAATAACACCTTCAAAATCACCTTGGAGTTGTGCAGCGTTTTATGTCATGAATCAAGCGGAGAAAGAAAGAGGAGTTCCAAGATTAGTTATTAATTATAAACCATTAAATAAAGTTTTGCAATGGATTAGGTATCCAATTCCAAATAAAAAGGATTTATTAAATAGATTATATAATGCAAAAATATTTTCAAAATTTGATATGAAGTCAGGATATTGGCAGATATTAATAGCCTATGAAGACAGATATAAAACAGCATTTACAACACCCTTTGGACACTATGAATCGAAGGTAATGCCATTTGGATTAAAAAATGCACCTTCAGAATTTCAAAATATAATGAATGATATATTTAATCCTTATAGTTCATTTAGCATAGTTTATATAGATGATGTATTAATCTTTTCAGAATCATTAGAACAACATTTTAAACATTTAAATATATTTCTAAAGGTAGTTAAGAAAAATGGGTTAGTTGTTTCAGCATAAAAAATGAAACTATTCCAAACTAAAGTAAGATTTTTAGGACATGATATAAATGAAGGAACAATAAAACCAATAAATAGAGATTTAGAATTTGCAAGCAAATTTCCAGATGAAATAAAAGAGAAAAATCAATTACAAAGATTTTTAGGATGTTTAAATTACATTGCAGATTTCTTTCCTAAATTAAGACAAGAATGTGCTATATTGTTTGATAGATTAAAGAAAAACCCTAAACCATGGACTGAAGAACATACTCAAAAAATTAAATATCTTAAAGAGAAAATTGAATCATTACCATGTTTATGTCTTCCTCATCCTAAAGCCTTTATGATAGTCGAAACAGATGCATCAGAATTAGGATATGGAGGAATTCTAAAACAAAAAATAGATGATCTAAAAGAAGAATTAGTTAGATTCCATTCAGAAACTTGGTCCGGTCCACAAAAGAATTATTTCACTATCAAAAAGGAAATTTTATCTATAGTACTATGTATATCAAAATTTCAAGATGATTTATATAATAAAAATTTTTTATTTAGAATAGATTGTAAATCAGCAAAAGAAGTTTTACAAAAAGATGTTCAAAATATTGTTTCAAAACAAATATTTGCTAGATGGCAAGCAATTCTATCTGTATTTGATTTCGAAATAGAATTTATTAAAGGAGAAAATAATTCTCTCCCTGACTTCTTGACTAGAGAATTTTTACAGGGAAATGGAACGTGAAACCCACAAAGAATATATTCGCAGGCGGAGAAAAGAAAGGGACGATCCTATTCTTCAAAGAAAAGATAAAAACATTTCCCATAGATATCATACTTACTATATTAAAAATTCACAAGGACAAATTCAGCCTATTCCTCATCATCAGATTCAAAATCATTCCCCAGTTTATATTCGACCAAGTTTTTGGTCTGTTCAGACTCCAAAAGAAAAAGCCTTTCTTCTCACAAGACAAATTAATTCCAATATTATCTTTAAAGATGTCCTCAAAAAAGCCGGTCATCCTCAAGAAGAGATTCAATATTATGACCAACAAATTAAACAGCTTCGAGAGAAACTCAACAACTTTATTTTTTGACTTTGAATTTTGCAGGATCATGGATTCAAAAGCAGGAAGACCTAAGACTCCTCAAGACTATGAGATGAGTCTTATTCCTGTAACTCAAAATCGATTCCAATTATTGCAAGATTTTCCAGCATTGACTTATAGTCAAGCTGCTCGTACCCCAATTTCTTCTCAAATAAGACCCATTCAACAGATTCCAAGAACCTCAGAAAAAGTCAAAGAAAATTCATATTTTACTAAACCATTCACTCAACATATTACTTTGACTAGATTCCAAGAAGTTCCTCTTTATAACATTCTTAATTCCTTTACTCAAAGAATCTTTCCTTCAAAATGTTTTTGGCAACCAGACGATCCGTCTAAAAATCTGGATTATTATGAATTGATCTTTCCAGATACTCAATCTGTGGAAATTTTTCCTATTCCTGATCAAAAGAACCCTGAAATTGTTAGTCATTCAAAATGCATTATAAAGAAAGTTTGTTCTCCCAATGAATGGACTTCTCTTTATTCAAAGAAATCTTTCTCAGTCAGATTCATTCCAGATGGATTTACTTATCAAGATTATAAAATGGCATGGTATCGTGCTTTTTTGTATAGACCATTCAATCATTCATGGTTTTTTACATTCAAAGAAAGTTGTTTCAAAGTTTTTACATTCATGGCTTCATGTCGGTACTCAAAGGAACAACACTTGTTATTTTGGCTTTATGCTTGCTTTTAGGGACAAATTTGAGTATCTCTTGGGAGATACCATCTTCGAAGAACATATTTTTAGCATATTTTACACCGGAATAAATGAATTAGGAGTATAATCTCTGAATGAGTTATAATTTAATCTTGTACCATGTCATGATATCAAAAAATACTAGTTGGACTTGCTTCTCTTAGTGAGCTTTGCTATCCTTCTTATCTTGAGAAAGATAGAATGTGCAAGCTTCCTAAGGTTGGAGCTCTTCAGTAATATGACAATGTAATTTTGCTTTTGGTTATGATTGTAGTTTTTACATGAAGTTTGTGCATCTCTTGCAATACATGTTGAATAGCTTTAAAGCTGCAGTTAAAGCAGATTAGCAAGCCAGAATGGAGAAGCTGTGGCTTTGCACAGTAATTTTTTAGTTGTATGTTTCTGCAGTTTGCGGTTATAAATCTATATGCCATTCCACACTGTCTGGGCATGTTGCTCAATAACTAGTATATACATCCTTAATATTGTAAAGATGAGAATGAGTGGAATTGGATTGTCAATTGAATTCCAATTTAGATGCTCAATTATTTTGACTGGGCCACTTATTTTGACCGGATTTGGTTATTTGGTAATTTAAAGCAGTTGCTGTGGTTATTTGGTTATCAATTGATTTCATCATCTAATTTGATCTCTGGTTGGCTGCTGAGACTGTTGCGGTATTATTGTGGATTTGTTGAATTTTTTGGGGCATCTTCATCTTTTGGTTAGATAATGGACTGGTTATCTTGTAAGTTTTAACAATTCCAGTGGCTTTTGCCGTGAACTTGACAAGCATCCTAGCAATTCCACTCTCTCCTCTAACCTTCCATTGTTGTCACTCTGTCTCCCCACTCCGATCTCCCAATTGTCCACAAATTGCTTCTCTTCCATTGTATACTCCTTTTCTACACAGACCAAGCATGGAGGTAAATTTACCTGTGGTGTCATCATCTTCATCTTTCACAGCTCTAGTGTTAATCTGGGACAACAATAGAGCGTAGAGAGCCGATGGTTAAAAGACAAAAAATTCCCTCAGCTCATCAACAATTATCTAGCAATTCCTGCCTCTTCTATTCAATCGCACCACCCTTCGTTCACTTTCACAGACACATGGGCATGCATCTTGGCGAGACTACCCAGATTCATTACTTCCTCTCCGGTATTTTACAAAATTTTGTTCTTACCCTAAGTTTTGTCATATTTGTTTCTTTCAAATTTTCGTTTCTTTGTTTTCTAGATTGTGAGCACTTTGTAGCTGGTGTTTGTGCTCAAAGATTCTCTTTTTTTTCATTGAATTTTTAAAATTTGAGTTTAATCTTTGATTGATTTCTATTTGGGGAATTGATTTTATATGGCTTTTTAAGTGGTACGTATCACTTTTTTTTTTAATTAATTTTGTATTTGAATTCAGTTTTTCTATTTATCTATAGCAATTCTGTTTTTGTGTGGTTGATAGAGGATATAGGTGGTATATTAGTTTCTACCTTTGAGAGCAATTATTTGAATGTTAGGCAAATGAAGTATGTTCATGGGAAGGAAAATAAAACCTCTTGACTTATTTTGCTGAAGAAAACTTTTTGTCCTCAAATGAGCAATTATTGTTCCTGCTCCATTCTTTGTCTCCAGCAGTTGTTAAGTATGAAGATATCAAGTGTATTAAAGTGTTCCTTTGTCCCAGAAGACTCTGAGAGTAGTGGCAGTGGTGAATAAATCAGGTTTATATCATTTATTTCTTGATTAATTATTATAATTGTTGTTTTGCTTAATCGACAAATTTCGTCAGTTAAATGATTAAGATAAAATCCGTTTGGGTATTTGGTATCGCAATGATGGGATGAAGGGAAATTTTTTCTGCTCAAGTTTGGTTAGTTCTCTCAATAGTACATAACTTTTCATTGGCTTCAATACAGAACAGGCTATGAGACGTCCCGTAGCTGGGCTATTTTCCCTCTTTTTACAGTTGTTGAGAAAAAGAATTGCTAAACAAGTGAATGATAAATCAGCTTGTTTTCTATGTTTGCTTGATCCTGTGGAAGGTTTTTATTTTTTGAGGGTGAAGCTATATAAGTGCTATAGAATGTTTACTCCACTCCTTGCATGTGAGTACCCATTGTTATGCACCAGAACGAGATTCAAAGGGACTTGATCTAGCTTTTAACTTAACATGATGAGTTATGGCTTTGATAGCCTGATTGTTGCTTCTTTGATATAATGCTTCTGGTTATTAAATGAACTGCAGCTTAAATTCTAGATGAGTAACCATCATCTAAGGAATGCTGCATGTGCATTTTTTTAAGTAGTGGTGCTGAAGATGGGTGTTTTTATCGAGTATATATGACTTACTGTCGACCATTCGGAGTATTTAGCTTTAACCCTGGGAGGTTGAATCTAGAGACATATCAATTATTTGATATTTTTCATATGTGTTTCCCGATGCTGTTGAAGTTCATATATTACGTAGGAGCAGGGAGCTCTTCTCTTTCTATGATGAAGTTTTAAAATGGTGGGATGGTGCTGTTGGCATTTACCTATGGCAAATCTAGATCGGAATGATATTTAGAATTTCCTGTGAGCCATGTATGTGCTGTGAACACGTTGCATTCACAAGATTATGTCTCAATTGAATTGAATGTGAGTTATTCATTGCATTCATAAGGTTATGTATCAGTGAAATATGCATGAAGACAGTCCTGTCTTGGTAACACGAGAGAGAAGGAATGCGGTGGTGGGAAGATGGAAAGGCTAAGGTGTGTAGTCTACATAATGGCAACCTAGAGGAGGATAGTTTAAATGGCAGTCCATACAAATAGAAGTGCAAATGCTGCGGGTATATTTGACACCAAGAATGTTGTGAGCTTGAGAATTTGCTTAAATTGGATGATAAGAGAGTTCCTTGGCTTCTTGTACTTTATGCAAGTATTTTATTTACTTGCATCGACATAATTTTATCATCATTCTGACCATATTTGCTAAATTGTTGGTTAGGAAATGAAAGTCCAAAACCTAAACTGCAATACTGAGATGAACAAATTTGAATACCTGAATGTTAGGCTTTGTAAGTTCAGAGCCAAAGCAGCAATGGTCTATATTTCCCAACTAAATTTCAGCATTTGATTTTCTAATTTTGCTAATTAGTCTTGTATGGATGTGAGTTTTTTGTCCTTATCAAATACTTGTGCTACATTCTCAACGTAGGTCCTATTTACTAGCAAGAGAATAGGTAACAAAAAGCACTAGATGAGCAACTCCTTTTTCCAAATTTTCATAATGTAAATCTCTCTCTTTTTGTGCTTAGCAGTGGCGTGCCTTTTCTAGCAGCAATGACCACCCTGCTTGGCTTCACCTTTTGTGGCATTCATTGAAAATTGCTTGCTTGTTTTTCAGCCCGTGGTATGGTTGACGAAGTATTCACACTGTAATATAATAGACTTTATTGAAACTTTCTTCTCACTTCAGGAATTCATACTGTTTGTTGATTATAATCAATATTTTTACATTCTTCCAATTAGCTCCTAGAACAGTGCGGCAGATAATTAACTTTACAGATATATACATAGGTCTAGATTAACCATTTCCTGCACTCAAATCTGGGAAAAGCCACGCGAATGTGTGGCAACAGATAAACTAGTACATATGTATGTATGCATATTCATGTATATACATATATGCAACTATACATATATGTATATATGGCTATATACACCTCCCTGTATATACGTAAATGCATACATACACATATATACATGTTTGTGTGTGTACACATTTTGGATTGAAAAAAAGTTTGCAACTAATTGTCTTCTCTATTCTTTTGAATACTAGAACACCATATTTGCATCTTGGTATTTCAGTTAGTTTTTTGTGCCACATCACTGAGGAATCTCTGTACTGGTTGTGCCTTTGTTCTTCCTCTCAATGGCTGCACCTGTTGCTCCTGCTTCTGGGTTTCTTCTCAATTTTGCCAAGATTCTTGGTCGTCCTTCTCCGCTGCACAGTGTGCACCTGACTTACCTGTCATTACATCCAATTGTTGTTAAGTTTGGGTGGCTATATAACTTTTAGTTACTCTCAATCTTTACCATTTGGAACTAGCTTCTCAAAAAAAAATTGTTTTAACCAGAGCTACTGGGTATCACCCTCTCCTTCAATAATAGAGAGAAACTGGACATGTTGTTCAAGGTGAAGTTTTTATTCAATGGTAATTTTGCAGTATTGTAGATTGGATTTCAGTTTTTTTTTCTTCCTATGCTCAGAAGAAGACAACGATATTTAATCCTCCCTTTTTCATTGGTTACTTTTATAATGTAGAATCCCCCAGGCAAATGTACATTTATACAGTAATTATTAGATGATTTCGCCTTTTCTTTTTAGGAAGAAATAGATACGTCATTTTCCTTCAATTCTTGGACATTGGACCGTTTTGATGAGAATGGGATTAAATGGTTGTTGATTCTAAAAGATTGATGATGGGTGCTTGAAGGTCTTCAAAATCCTAAGGTGAAGTCTTGCATTGAGTATTTTGAGGTTCTAATCGTTAAAGGTTGCACCTTATAGTGATAACAATTTTTTTCTCTTCTTTCAATTTCTTTTTAGTGATTATCATTGTTTTCTTCTTTCAAATTTTTTAGTGGTAATCATGTTTTATTTTCTTCTTTCAATTTTTTTTTTGGATGGCAAACTCAAGTTTCTAGTCATTTAATTTAATTGGAAAAATATGAGCAATGTCTTTGAATTTCTATTTGGATGAGTTCAGTTGTGTGCCTGCATAGGTGTGTGCTTGTGTTTATCCTCCTACTCCACAGGTTCAAAAGATATTGTAGGAATGTTCTGCATTCTGCATAATGTGGTACCAGTCGATAACAATATGGTCCTTGTAATGTTCCATCATGTTTAACTCTGCTTCATGGTATGCATTCAACTTTTACAGTAATATCTTGGTTGTGAATATGGAGGTTAATGTGTCAGCCTTGTATTGGCCGTGACAAAGGTGAGGCAACATGACCTCCTTTGGCCTTCTGAGTTTCATAAGAGTACTTGTTTTCTTATTCTACTGCATGAGATTGCACTCCTGATTGAAATTCTGTTTCTTCTTCTGCAGATATGATGAAACCTAAGTAGGGGGAATATGGAAGGCAGACCTGGATATCTGCTGTTGGTGATGTTTTAGAGCCCTCTAAGCTAATATAAACTGAGCTTGTTGTGCAACTTTAGTGATGAAAATTGTTTAAACACGTATGCTATGCATGGGTTACTTTTGTTTGTAGTGTTATGATTGACTGGATACTTATTTTTCTCTTGTAGTGTTACGGTTGGCTGGATACATTTATCTTGATGAATTCATAGTGATGCTAAACGCAGGGTTCCATGCCTATGGTTTAGTGTTTAGAACTAGAATGGCTTTATGCTTTTCTCTTGATAATGAAATTGTTTAATTGCAATATAAGGAAGTATGCCATGTGTGAGAATTAATCTTTAAGATTTGCTGTTATAAGTTGCCTTTGCAATTTCTTGTAATGGGACATTCATAAATTGGTTTGGTAATTTAAACTCTCAATTTAACAAGCAAGCCTCCCTCCTCATTTAAAAGAAAAATAAAAATCGCTGCTACTTATTACTTATTAGGGCAAAAGACACAGGCCTCCATTTAACTTCTAACCGTTCTTAGTGGATTAAAATCCGTTTCCGTTTCCGGCCAGAGCTCCCATCCTTACAATCCAAAACATCCCCGAAATCCAAATGTGGATTGGCAAAGCAAAAATCAGGTAAATGTCTGCGCAACTTTCTCTAAGCTATTAAATTTCTGCGGAGCGTCAACAAGTAAACTAAACTCAGAACAAGTTTCCATTTGTTTAGTTCAAGTAATCAAGAGTTCAAGATTACACGATCGGTGTACAGAGATGCAAAGTCTCATTCATATTATATTTACAGCAAGCAAATATGTGATGGAAGACATCGTACACGCTTTAAACCTACTAAAATTAGAGTTCCGGACATCAAATGAAAACTTGTTCTAAGTTTAGTTTACTTGTTAAATCTTGTTTTCATGCCTATTTTTCTCGCTACCAGTATCATTTACTGCCATCCAAATGTTGTTCCCAGATTTACAGAGGTGAGAAGACGGTTTTCAACCGTCGAGTCCCAATCCACCCCCATTTCTGTGGCTGACCCGACCCCAACCGTGACCTCCACACCGACCCCGATCCCTACCCAATTCCCGGTCCCGACCCCTACGTCCGGGACCGGGACCCGACCCCTGCAACCCAAACCCCAACCTCAGCCCCAGGCGAGACTGACATTAACCTTGGCGATTTAGCTTTATCATCGGTCGTCACGGGATCAATCGCCACAGGTCTCGTGTTATTGCAAAAGAAATTGGAGCAAATGCTGGATAGGGAGGCCCGTGCCACGGCAGTTAAAGCGTCGGAAGTTGCCAATTTGAGCGCCAAGCAAATGGAAATGCAGCTTGAGGTTACAAAGTTGCAGGAAAAGATCAACAACTGCAACCAAAGATTTAACGATATATGGGGTTTACTCTTCTTAGCCGCTGTCTTCGCCGTCGGCGCCTTCGTGAACACCAGATGGGGACCAAATGAGGTACGTTTACAAATTATTGTCTGGCATTTCGTTGTTTAGATTTTCTCCCCCCAAAATGGGTTATAGAGGAGATTTACAAGGATCCTGCTCTTGCTTACATGGATTAATGGATAAGGAGAAATTTTGAACATATTCATAGAATAGGCCCATTAGATTTCAAAACAGCATTATCAGTTAAAACTCATGAGGAAACGATTTCTATTCAAAAAGAATATCAAACAATTCCGTTATTAAATCATGATACAATTCAGAAATATTTTAGTAAATGATATAGATATATTCATATAGGTTTAATTCAAGTTGCAGTAAAACCTTTATTCCATCTAGGAGTAGATGCTCCTATATATCTAACTTTAAGAGATACAAGACTCAAAAGATATAAAACCTCTCTTTTATCTATGATTCAAACAAATGTATGTAATGGACCAATTTACTTTAACTGTGCTCCAAATTTTTCAGTAGACTTAACAGATCCACATGTTCTGAATTCAGTCATATTAGATATTCATTTACAAGGTGATGAATTTGAAAAACATACTAAGAATTTTGCTATAATCTATAAAATGTATTATAGACCATTGTCCTCTCAACTAAATCCAAAATTTATCATGACTCCAACTTTAAAAGATGAAACAACATTATTGCAAGTTGATGCAGATAGGCCTACTATTTATACTCCCAAAAGATTAAAATGGAACGAAATAAGTATACCTAATGAATTTATAATTCAAAATCCACAAGCACCAAGAAACATAGAGCAAACAAATGTAGAAGATATTATAGAAGAACCTGATGGAAAAGTTTTGTTAAGATTTTCTTCATTTAGAGAAAGATCTTCAACTTCAAGTCATTCATGGATTCCGGCTAGAAGATCTAGTTATGAATCAAGTGATACAACTTTTATTCCAGAAAGTTCCTCAACATTTAAATTTAAAACTCCTGTTCTAGAAGTAATTAATCAAAATAAATCAGAATATTCCCCAACACATTCTCAAATGCGAGGTGAAATAAATGTAATAAGTAAAAAATATAAAATAAATCATAAATATTTACAAGAAGATTTTGATGATGAAGAAAATACAGAAAAAAGAATTTGATTTTTTCAATTGTCGCCAGAGTGTAAAGAAAAATTAATATTAGAATGGAAAAAAGAATTAGAAAATAGAAAATTTGATTTTCCCTTCTTTACTTGGTTATCATTTTACATTTCAAAAACAGGAATAATTGATATATATAATACACCACAGATAAATGTTCAAACTAGTTTATATAAAAAATGAAAATTAAAAGACGATCAAATAGTAACCTTAATTCATCCTCCATTACAAGAAGTAAAAATTAATTTAGGACAAGGAGAAGTTATTGCATCCCCTTTCAAAAAAGGACGCGAAGCAGAAGCAAGTAGTACTAGCAATAATGTGAATCTAGATGATATTAAAAAATTATACCAACAAAATAATTACACAAATCAAATTCTGCATACTATATCACAACATATAGAAGTAATAAGTACTAAAATAGACAGTATTCAGAAACCAGTTACAAAATTTCCTAATGATGTTTCAGCACCACATTTTCAACCTAGAAGCTTAACAAGAGATAGAGAGCAAGAATTAATTCAAAGCGTTAATACTCAAAGAATAAATAATACAGATAATATATTAAATAGAATATCTCAAACATTGCAAAGTCTAACAACAGAAGCTCAGACTCAAACTCCTAGAATAAATACATTAGATAATATAATAAACGAAGAAATATCATCAGAAGAATCAAGCTACTCGAAAAATAATGAAGATATAATTTTACCTATAGAAGAGCAATTTAAAGAAGAAGATAACAATCAAATAAATAAAATAAGAAGAAAAAGACCTTTTAAAAATAATAAAAAAGATTGGCAAATAGTAAGCACTAGAAATTATTATCCAAAACCTAGTCCCCCAGATATCCAATATGAAGAAAGATCAAAATTTCATACCACAAAATATGATGGAGATTCAATTTATGAATGAAATATAAACGGAAGAGCAGAATATGAAGTATTAAACACTTTACAAGAAATGGGAATGGCAAGACTAGCTTATAAGTTAAAAAATATTCAAGAAAGAAATATTGCAACATTACTAGTATCAGGATTTACCGGACAATTAAAAAATTGGTAGGATAATGCTTTAACATTTCAAGATAAATTATCAATATTAGATCATACAATAGAAGTAGAAGATGATCAAGGTAATATTCAAGTACAATCAGATGCTGCAGAATTTTTACTTGTTACTATAGTAATGTATTTTGTAGGAAATCCAAAAGAAGAGTTAAATGCAAATAAAACATTTTTAACAAATTTAAGATGTCCAACTTTGTCAGATTTTAGATGGTATAAAGATATGTTTTTAACAAATGTATTAAGAAGACCAGATTGTAATGCTTCATTTTGGAAAGAAAGATTTATTACAGGATTACCAAATTTATTTTCACAAAGAATAAGGGATAATTTACAAAAAGAAATGGGAACAGATGTTATTTCATTCGAAAATATTACTTTTGGACAAGACCAATATTATTCCATATGGAATTCAAAGTACCATGAATTTTTTGCTAGAGTTTCAAAATTCATCAAGAACTTGAAAAATCACTTCCAATGTCACTAGTTCGAGAATTCAAGATCAAATGGTGGATAGGATTCAATCAAGAATTCTGTGACCAGAGAAATGTTTTAAGATTCTTGGAAACAGGAGAGAAGCTCAAATGGATAAATCCAAATCAGCAAAATACCAAAGGAGTTAACATTCCAACAACCCCACAAAAGAAAGAAAAAGAAAACTGCTCAACAACGAAAACAGTTGCAAATGATTTCCTGATGAAAAAGATGATGCAAAATCCAGAAATGCTCAAGGAATATCTGAATTATTTGCAAAATCAAGACAAAAAGGAAGAAGAAAAAAAAGATGAGTCAGCCGGATCATCATCAGAATCCACTTTTGATCCTTTTGGTGGCCCATGCGCTCAAGACCCGACAGACTTTTAATAAAGTTGTCGGCCAATCTCAAAGATATCGATTTCAAGATAGGATAAGAATCTCAAAAGGACCAATTACAAGAAGATAAGGTGTCGGCAAGAAAAGTAAATAACATTCAAATGAAAGTGTCGGCATGAAAATGCAAATGAAATTCACAGAAAGATGTCTCTATAAATAGGATTCAATATCAAAGGAAAGGGCATCGAGTCTTTTAGCCAATTTAAGAATTTCTCTCTGTAAACCTTCCTCTTCCAGTTTTTATATTTCTTTGTACGCCCTTTAATTCAAGAAGTTCAATAGAAGTTCGAAGTTTGATCTCATCCAAAAGCCTCTGAAATTTAAAGCTTCCATTGCTAATATCACTCTGATTAATTGTAAGTCTGATTTCTCTAAACTTTATATGCTTTCATATATGCTTTCATATGCCTGGGTAGGTTCTGGTATCAGAGCCAGACCATAGATATTGCTAATTTTGAATTATTTCCTATATTAAATTTCTAATTTATGCTTTTAAGTTATATATTTCATTTACGATTTTATCCTATCATTGGTAAGATTTTGAAGTTTTGTAAGTCGGTTGGTAAGTCCAGGATAGGATGTTCCACGCATAAGCTCGATTGTTCCTGATAAGATAAAAGACTAAATAAAATATTAACCATGGCTGCATTTCGTAGACAATTTAAGATAGGACCTAATTCAAAACAAGTAAATACAGTACAAAGTCATGAATATCATATGCCTGTAAACAATTCAGATTGGACTATTCCAGAAGAAAAAATAGAACATATTTATAGAATAGACCCATTAGATTTCAAAACAGCATTATCAGTTAAAACTCATGAGGAAACGATTTCTATTCAAGAAGAATATCAAACAATTCCGTTATTAAATCATAATACAATTCAGAAATATCTTAGTAAAGGATATAGATATATTCATATAGGTTTAATTCAAGTTGCAGTAAAACCTTTATTCCATCTAGGAGTAGATGCTCCTATATATCTAGCTTTAAGAGATACAATCATTACTGGATAAAGGATTAATAACACCTTCAAAATCACCTTGGAGTTGTGCAGCGTTTTATGTCATGAATCAAGCGGAGAAAGAAAGAGGAGTTCCAAGATTAGTTATTAATTATAAACCATTAAATAAAGTTTTGCAATGGATTAGGTATCCAATTCCAAATAAAAAGGATTTATTAAATAGATTATATAATGCAAAAATATTTTCAAAATTTGATATGAAGTCAGGATATTGGCAGATATTAATAGCCTATGAAGACAGATATAAAACAGCATTTACAACACCCTTTGGACACTATGAATCGAAGGTAATGCCATTTGGATTAAAAAATGCACCTTCAGAATTTCAAAATATAATGAATGATATATTTAATCCTTATAGTTCATTTAGCATAGTTTATATAGATGATGTATTAATCTTTTCAGAATCATTAGAACAACATTTTAAACATTTAAATATATTTCTAAAGGTAGTTAAGAAAAATGGGTTAGTTGTTTCAGCATAAAAAATGAAACTATTCCAAACTAAAGTAAGATTTTTAGGACATGATATAAATGAAGGAACAATAAAACCAATAAATAGAGATTTAGAATTTGCAAGCAAATTTCCAGATGAAATAAAAGAGAAAAATCAATTACAAAGATTTTTAGGATGTTTAAATTACATTGCAGATTTCTTTCCTAAATTAAGACAAGAATGTGCTATATTGTTTGATAGATTAAAGAAAAACCCTAAACCATGGACTGAAGAACATACTCAAAAAATTAAATATCTTAAAGAGAAAATTGAATCATTACCATGTTTATGTCTTCCTCATCCTAAAGCCTTTATGATAGTCGAAACAGATGCATCAGAATTAGGATATGGAGGAATTCTAAAACAAAAAATAGATGATCTAAAAGAAGAATTAGTTAGATTCCATTCAGAAACTTGGTCCGGTCCACAAAAGAATTATTTCACTATCAAAAAGGAAATTTTATCTATAGTACTATGTATATCAAAATTTCAAGATGATTTATATAATAAAAATTTTTTATTTAGAATAGATTGTAAATCAGCAAAAGAAGTTTTACAAAAAGATGTTCAAAATATTGTTTCAAAACAAATATTTGCTAGATGGCAAGCAATTCTATCTGTATTTGATTTCGAAATAGAATTTATTAAAGGAGAAAATAATTCTCTCCCTGACTTCTTGACTAGAGAATTTTTACAGGGAAATGGAACGTGAAACCCACAAAGAATATATTCGCAGGCGGAGAAAAGAAAGGGACGATCCTATTCTTCAAAGAAAAGATAAAAACATTTCCCATAGATATCATACTTACTATATTAAAAATTCACAAGGACAAATTCAGCCTATTCCTCATCATCAGATTCAAAATCATTCCCCAGTTTATATTCGACCAAGTTTTTGGTCTGTTCAGACTCCAAAAGAAAAAGCCTTTCTTCTCACAAGACAAATTAATTCCAATATTATCTTTAAAGATGTCCTCAAAAAAGCCGGTCATCCTCAAGAAGAGATTCAATATTATGACCAACAAATTAAACAGCTTCGAGAGAAACTCAACAACTTTATTTTTTGACTTTGAATTTTGCAGGATCATGGATTCAAAAGCAGGAAGACCTAAGACTCCTCAAGACTATGAGATGAGTCTTATTCCTGTAACTCAAAATCGATTCCAATTATTGCAAGATTTTCCAGCATTGACTTATAGTCAAGCTGCTCGTACCCCAATTTCTTCTCAAATAAGACCCATTCAACAGATTCCAAGAACCTCAGAAAAAGTCAAAGAAAATTCATATTTTACTAAACCATTCACTCAACATATTACTTTGACTAGATTCCAAGAAGTTCCTCTTTATAACACTCTTAATTCCTTTACTCAAAGAATCTTTCCTTCAAAATGTTTTTGGCAACCAGACGATCCGTCTAAAAATCTGGATTATTATGAATTGATCTTTCCAGATACTCAATCTGTGGAAATTTTTCCTATTCCTGATCAAAAGAACCCTGAAATTGTTAGTCATTCAAAATGCATTATAAAGAAAGTTTGTTCTCCCAATGAATGGACTTCTCTTTATTCAAAGAAATCTTTCTCAGTCAGATTCATTCCAGATGGATTTACTTATCAAGATTATAAAATGGCATGGTATCGTGCTTTTTTGTATAGACCATTCAATCATTCATGGTTTTTTACATTCAAAGAAAGTTGTTTCAAAGTTTTTACATTCATGGCTTCATGTCGGTACTCAAAGGAACAACACTTGTTATTTTGGCTTTATGCTTGCTTTTAGGGACAAATTTGAGTATCTCTTGGGAGATACCATCTTCGAAGAACATATTTTTAGCATATTTTACACCGGAATAAATGAATTAGGAGTATAATCTCTGAATGAGTTATAATTTAATCTTGTACCATGTCATGATATCAAAAAATACTAGTTGGACTTGCTTCTCTTAGTGAGCTTTGCTATCCTTCTTATCTTGAGAAAGATAGAATGTGCAAGCTTCCTAAGGTTGGAGCTCTTCAGTAATATGACAATGTAATTTTGCTTTTGGTTATGATTGTAGTTTTTACATGAAGTTTGTGCATCTCTTGCAATACATGTTGAATAGCTTTAAAGCTGCAGTTAAAGCAGATTAGCAAGCCAGAATGGAGAAGCTGTGGCTTTGCACAGTAATTTTTTAGTTGTATGTTTCTGCAGTTTGCGGTTATAAATCTATATGCCATTCCACACTGTCTGGGCATGTTGCTCAATAACTAGTATATACATCCTTAATATTGTAAAGATGAGAATGAGTGGAATTGGATTGTCAATTGAATTCCAATTTAGATGCTCAATTATTTTGACTGGGCCACTTATTTTGACCGGATTTGGTTATTTGGTAATTTAAAGCAGTTGCTGTGGTTATTTGGTTATCAATTGATTTCATCATCTAATTTGATCTCTGGTTGGCTGCTGAGACTGTTGCGGTATTATTGTGGATTTGTTGAATTTTTTGGGGCATCTTCATCTTTTGGTTAGATAATGGACTGGTTATCTTGTAAGTTTTAACAATTCCAGTGGCTTTTGCCGTGAACTTGACAAACATCCTAGCAATTCCACTCTCTCCTCTAACCTTCCATTGTTGTCACTCTGTCTCCCCACTCCGATCTCCCAATTGTCCACAAATTGCTTCTCTTCCATTGTATACTCCTTTTCTACACAGACCAAGCATGGAGGTAAATTTACCTGTGGTGTCATCATCTTCATCTTTCACAGCTCTAGTGTTAATCTGGGACAACAATAGAGCGTAGAGAGCCGATGGTTAAAAGACAAAAAATTCCCTCAGCTCATCAACAATTATCTAGCAATTCCTGCCTCTTCTATTCAATCGCACCACCCTTCGTTCACTTTCACAGACACATGGGCATGCATCTTGGCGAGACTACCCAGATTCATTACTTCCTCTCCGGTATTTTACAAAATTTTGTTCTTACCCTAAGTTTTGTCATATTTGTTTCTTTCAAATTTTCGTTTCTTTGTTTTCTAGATTGTGAGCACTTTGTAGCTGGTGTTTGTGCTCAAAGATTCTCTTTTTTTTCATTGAATTTTTAAAATTTGAGTTTAATCTTTGATTGATTTCTATTTGGGGAATTGATTTTATATGGCTTTTTAAGTGGTACGTATCACTTTTTTTTTTAATTAATTTTGTATTTGAATTCAGTTTTTCTATTTATCTATAGCAATTCTGTTTTTGTGTGGTTGATAGAGGATATAGGTGGTATATTAGTTTCTACCTTTGAGAGCAATTATTTGAATGTTAGGCAAATGAAGTATGTTCATGGGAAGGAAAATAAAACCTCTTGACTTATTTTGCTGAAGAAAACTTTTTGTCCTCAAATGAGCAATTATTGTTCCTGCTCCATTCTTTGTCTCCAGCAGTTGTTAAGTATGAAGATATCAAGTGTATTAAAGTGTTCCTTTGTCCCAGAAGACTCTGAGAGTAGTGGCAGTGGTGAATAAATCAGGTTTATATCATTTATTTCTTGATTAATTATTATAATTGTTGTTTTGCTTAATCGACAAATTTCGTCAGTTAAATGATTAAGATAAAATCCGTTTGGGTATTTGGTATCGCAATGATGGGATGAAGGGAAATTTTTTCTGCTCAAGTTTGGTTAGTTCTCTCAATAGTACACAACTTTTCATTGGCTTCAATACAGAACAGGCTATGAGACGTCCCGTAGCTGGGCTATTTTCCCTCTTTTTACAGTTGTTGAGAAAAAGAATTGCTAAACAAGTGAATGATAAATCAGCTTGTTTTCTATGTTTGCTTGATCCTGTGGAAGGTTTTTATTTTTTGAGGGTGAAGCTATATAAGTGCTATAGAATGTTTACTCCACTCCTTGCATGTGAGTACCCATTGTTATGCACCAGAACGAGATTCAAAGGGACTTGATCTAGCTTTTAACTTAACATGATGAGTTATGGCTTTGATAGCCTGATTGTTGCTTCTTTGATATAATGCTTCTGGTTATTAAATGAACTGCAGCTTAAATTCTAGATGAGTAACCATCATCTAAGGAATGCTGCATGTGCATTTTTTTAAGTAGTGGTGCTGAAGATGGGTGTTTTTATCGAGTATATATGACTTACTGTCGACCATTCGGAGTATTTAGCTTTAACCCTGGGAGGTTGAATCTAGAGACATATCAATTATTTGATATTTTTCATATGTGTTTCCCGATGCTGTTGAAGTTCATATATTACGTAGGAGCAGGGAGCTCTTCTCTTTCTATGATGAAGTTTTAAAATGGTGGGATGGTGCTGTTGGCATTTACCTATGGCAAATCTAGATCGGAATGATATTTAGAATTTCCTGTGAGCTATGTATGTGCTGTGAACACGTTGCATTCACAAGATTATGTCTCAATTGAATTGAATGTGAGTTATTCATTGCATTCATAAGGTTATGTATCAGTGAAATATGCATGAAGACAGTCCTGTCTTGGTAACACGAGAGAGAAGGAATGCGGTGGTGGGAAGATGGAAAGGCTAAGGTGTGTAGTCTACATAATGGCAACCTAGAGGAGGATAGTTTAAATGGCAGTCCATACAAATAGAAGTGCAAATGCTGCGGGTATATTTGACACCAAGAATGTTGTGAGCTTGAGAATTTGCTTAAATTGGATGATAAGAGAGTTCCTTGGCTTCTTGTACTTTATGCAAGTATTTTATTTACTTGCATCGACATAATTTTATCATCATTCTGACCATATTTGCTAAATTGTTGGTTAGGAAATGAAAGTCCAAAACCTAAACTGCAATACTGAGATGAACAAATTTGAATACCTGAATGTTAGGCTTTGTAAGTTCAGAGCCAAAGCAGCAATGGTCTATATTTCCCAACTAAATTTCAGCATTTGATTTTCTAATTTTGCTAATTAGTCTTGTATGGATGTGAGTTTTTTGTCCTTATCAAATACTTGTGCTACATTCTCAACGTAGGTCCTATTTACTAGCAAGAGAATAGGTAACAAAAAGCACTAGATGAGCAACTCCTTTTTCCAAATTTTCATAATGTAAATCTCTCTCTTTTTGTGCTTAGCAGTGGCGTGCCTTTTCTAGCAGCAATGACCACCCTGCTTGGCTTCACCTTTTGTGGCATTCATTGAAAATTGCTTGCTTGTTTTTCAGCCCGTGGTATGGTTGACGAAGTATTCACACTGTAATATAATAGACTTTATTGAAACTTTCTTCTCACTTCAGGAATTCATACTGTTTGTTGATTATAATCAATATTTTTACATTCTTCCAATTAGCTCCTAGAACAGTGCGGCAGATAATTAACTTTACAGATATATACATAGGTCTAGATTAACCATTTCCTGCACTCAAATCTGGGAAAAGCCACGCGAATGTGTGGCAACAGATAAACTAGTACATATGTATGTATGGATATTCATGTATATACATATATGCAACTATACATATATGTATATATGGCTATATACACCTCCCTGTATATACGTAAATGCATACATACACATATATACATGTTTGTGTGTGTACACATTTTGGATTGAAAAAAAGTTTGCAACTAATTGTCTTCTCTATTCTTTTGAATACTAGAACACCATATTTGCATCTTGGTATTTCAGTTAGTTTTTTTTGCCACATCACTGAGGAATCTCTATACTGGTTGTGCCTTTGTTCTTCCTCTCAATGGCTGCACCTGTTGCTCCTGCTTCTGGGTTTCTTCTCAATTTTGCCAAGATTCTTGGTCGTCCTTCTCCGCTGCACAGTGTGCACCTGACTTACCTGTCATTACATCCAATTGTTGTTAAGTTTGGGTGGCTATATAACTTTTAGTTACTCTCAATCTTTACCATTTGGAACTAGCTTCTCAAAAAAAATTGTTTTAACCAGAGCTACTGGGTATCACCCTCTCCTTCAATAATAGAGAGAAACTGGACATGTTGTTCAAGGTGAAGTTTTTATTCAATGGTAATTTTGCAGTATTGTAGATTGGATTTCAGTTTTTTTTTTCTTCCTATGCTCAGAAGAAGACAACGATATTTAATCCTCCCTTTTTCATTGGTTACTTTTATAATGTAGAATCCCCCAGGCAAATGTACATTTATACAGTAATTATTAGATGATTTCGCCTTTTCTTTTTAGGAAGAAATAGATACGTCATTTTCCTTCAATTCTTGGACATTGGACCGTTTTGATGAGAATGGGATTAGATGGTTGTTGATTCTAAAAGATTGATGATGGGTGCTTGAAGGTCTTCAAAATCCTAAGGTGAAGTCTTGCATTGAGTATTTTGAGGTTCTAATCGTTGAAGGTTGCACCTTATAGTGATAACAATTTTTTTCTCTTCTTTCAATTTCTTTTTAGAGATTATCATTGTTTTCTTCTTTCAATTTTTTTAGTGGTAATCATGTTTTATTTTCTTCTTTCAATTTTTTTTTTTGGATGGCAAACTCAATTTTCTAGTCATTTAATTTAATTGGAAAAATATGAGCAATGTCTTTGAATTTCTATTTGGATGAGTTCAGTTGTGTGCCTGCATAGGTGTGTGCTTGTGTTTATCCTCCTACTCCACAGGTTCAAAAGATATTGTAGGAATGTTCTGCATTCTGCATAATGTGGTACCAGTCGATAACAATATGGTCCTTGTAATGTTCCATCATGTTTAACTGTGCTTCATGGTATGCATTCAACTTTTACAGTAATATCTTGGTTGTGAATATGAAGGTTAATGTGTCAGCCTTGTATTGGCCGTGACAAATGTGAGGCAACATGACCTCCTTTGGCCTTCTGAGTTTCATAAGAGTACTTGTTTTCTTATTCTACTGCATGAGATTGCACTCCTGATTGAAATTCTGTTTCTTCTTCTGCAGATATGATGAAACCTAAGTAGGGGGAATATGGAAGGCAGACCTGGATATCTGCTGTTGGTGATGTTTTAGAGCCCTCTAAGCTAATATAAACTGAGCTTGTTGTGCAACTTTAGTGATGAAAATTGTTTAAACACGTATGCTATGCATGGGTTACTTTTGTTTGTAGTGTTATGATTGACTGGATACTTATTTTTCTCTTGTAGTGTTACGGTTGGCTGGATACATTTATCTTGATGAATTCATAGTGATGCTAAACGCAGGGTTCCATGCCTATGGTTTAGTGTTTAGAACTAGAATGGCTTTATGCTTTTCTCTTGATAATGAAATTGTTTAATTGCAATATAAGGAAGTATGCCATGTGTGAGAATTAATCTTTAAGATTTGCTGTTATAAGTTGCCTTTGCAATTTCTTGTAATGGGACATTCATAAATTGGTTTGGTAATTTAAACTCTCAATTTAACAAGCAAGCCTCCCTCCTCATTTAAAAGAAAAATAAAAATCGCTGCTACTTATTACTTATTAGGGCAAAAGACACAGGCCTCCATTTAACTTCTAACCGTTCTTGGTGGATTAATATCCGTTTCCGTTTCCGGCCAGAGCTCCCATCCTTACAATCCAAAACATCCCCGAAATCCAAATGTGGATTGGCAAAGCAAAAATCAGGTAAATGTCTGCACAACTTTCTCTAAGCTATTAAATTTCTGCGGAGCGTCAACAAGTAAACTAAACTCAGAACAAGTTTTCATTTGTTTAGTTCAAGTAATCAAGAGTTCAAGATTACACGATCGGTGTACAGAGATGCAAAGTCTCATTCATATTATATTTACAGCAAGCAAATATGTGATGGAAGACATCGGTCACGCTTTAAACCTACTAAAATTAGAGTTCCGGACATCAAATGAAAACTTGTTCTAAGTTTAGTTTACTTGTTAAATCTTGTTTTCACGCCTATTTTTCTCGCTACCAGTATCATTTACTGCCATCCAAATGTTGTTCCCAGATTTACAGAGGTGAGAAGACGGTTTTCAACCGTCGAGTCCCAATCCACCCCCATTTCTGTGGCTGACCCGACCCCAACCGTGACCTCCACACCGATCCCGATCCCTACCCAATTCCCGATCCCGACCCCTACGTCCGGGACCGGGACCCCGACCCCGACCCCTACCCAATCCCGGTCCGGGACCGGGACCGGGACCCCGACCCCTGCAACCCAAACCCCAACCTCAGCCCCAGGCGAGACTGACATTAACCTTGGCGATTTAGCTTTATCATCGGTCGTCACGGGATCAATCGCCACAGGTCTCGTGTTATTGCAAAAGAAATTGGAGCAGATGCTGGATAGGGAGGCCCGTGCCACGGCAGTTAAAGCGTCGGAAGTTGCCAATTTGAGCGCCAAGCAAATGGAAATGCAGCTTGAGGTTACAAAGTTGCAGGAAAAGATCAACAACTGCAACCAAAGATTTAACGATATATGGGGTTTTACTCTTCATAGCCGCTGTATTCGCCGTCGGCGCCTTCGTGAACACCAGACGGGGACCAAATGAGGTACGTTTACAAATTATTGTCTGGCATTTCGTTGTTTAGATTTTCTCCCCCCAAAATGGGTTATAGAGGAGATTTACAAGGATCCTGCTCTTGCTTACATGGATTAATGGATAAGGAGAAATTTTGAATGCATCTGTTGGATGTGGCTTCATATCGGTACTCAAAGGAACAACACTTGTTATTTTGGCTTTATGCTTGCTTTTAGGGACAAATTTGAGTATCTCTTGGGAGATACCATCTTCGAAGAACATATTTTTAGCATATTTTACACCGGAATAAATGAATTAGGAGTATAATCTCTGAATGAGTTATAATTTAATCTTGTACCATGTCATGATATCAAAAAATACTAGTTGGACTTGCTTCTCTTAGTGAGCTTTGCTATCCTTCTTATCTTGAGAAAGATAGAATGTGCAAGCTTCCTAAGGTTGGAGCTCTTCAGTAATATGACAATGTAATTTTGCTTTTGGTTATGATTGTAGTTTTTACATGAAGTTTGTGCATCTCTTGCAATACATGTTGAATAGCTTTAAAGCTGCAGTTAAAGCAGATTAGCAAGCCAGAATGGAGAAGCTGTGGCTTTGCACAGTAATTTTTTAGTTGTATGTTTCTGCAGTTTGCGGTTATAAATCTATATGCCATTCCACACTGTCTAGGCATGATGCTCAATAACTAGTATATATATCCTTAATATTGTAAAGATGAGAATGAGTGGAATTGGATTGTCAATTGAATTCCAATTTAGATGCTCAATTATTTTGACTGGGCCACTTATTTTGACCGGATTTGGTTATTTGGTAATTTAAAGCAGTTGCTGTGGTTATTTGGTTATCAATTGATTTCATCATCTAATTTGATCTCTGGTTGGCTGCTGAGACTGTTGCGGTATTATTGTGGATTTGTTGAATTTTTTGGGGCATCTTCATCTTTTGGTTAGATAATGGACTGGTTATCTTGTAAGTTTTAACAATTCCAGTGGCTTTTGCCGTGAACTTGACAAACATCCTAGCAATTCCATTCTCTCCTCTAACCTTCCATTGTTGTCACTCTGTCTCCCCACTCCGATCTCCCAATTGTCCACAAATTGCTTCTCTTCCATTGTATACTCCTTTTCTGCACAGACCAAGCATGGAGGTAAATTTACCTGTTGTGTCATCATCTTCATCTTTCACAGCTCTAGTGTTAATCTGGGACAACAATAGAGCGTAGAGAGCCGATGGTTAAAAGACAAAAAATTCCCTCAGCTCATCAACAATTATCTAGCAATTCCTGCCTCTTCTATTCAATCGCACCACCCTTCGTTCACTTTCACAGACACATGGGCATGCATCTTGGCGAGACTACCCAGATTCATTACTTCCTCTCTTGTATTTTACAAAATTTTGTTCTTACCCTAAGTTTTGTCTTATTTGTTTCTTTCAAATTTTCATTTCTTTGTTTTCTAGATTGTGAGCACTTTTGTAGCTGGTGTTTGTGCTCAAAGATTCTCTTTTTTTTCATTGAATTTTTAAAATTTGAGTTTAATCTTTGATTGATTTCTATTTGGGGAATTGATTTTATATGGCTTTTTAAGTGGTACGTATCACTTTTTTTTTAATAAATTTTGTATTTGAATTCAGTTTTTCTATTTATCTATAGCAATTCTGTTTTTGTGTGGTTGATAGAGGATATAGGTGGTATATTAGTTTCTACCTTTGAGAGCAATTATTTGAATGTTAGGCAAATGAGGTATGTTCATGGGAAGGAAAATAAAACCCCTTGACTTATTTTGCTGAAGAAAACTTTTTGTCCTCAAATGAGCAATTATTGTTCCTGCTCCATTCTTTGTCTCCAGCAGTTGTTAAGTATGAAGATATCAAGTGTATTAAAGTGTTCCTTTGTCCCAGAAGACTCTGAGAGTAGTGGCAGTGGTGAATAAATCAGGTTTATATCATTTATTTCTTGATTAATTATTATAATTGTTGTTTTGCTTAATCGACAAATTTCGTCAGTTAAATGATTAAGATAAAATCCGTTTGGGTATTTGGTATCGCAATGATGGGATGAAGGGAAATTTTTTCTGCTCAAGTTTGGTTAGTTCTCTCAATAGTACATAACTTTTCATTGGCTTCAATACAGAACAGGCTATGAGACGTCCCGTAGCTGGGCTATTTTCCCTCTTTTTACAGTTGTTGAGAAAAAGAATTGCTAAACAAGTGAATGATAAATCAGCTTGTTTTCTATGTTTGCTTGATCCTGTGGAAGGTTTTTATTTTTTGAGGGTGAAGCTATATAAGTGCTATAGAATGTTTACTCCACTCCTTGCATGTGAGTACCCATTGTTATGCACCAGAACGAGATTCAAAGGGACTTGATCTAGCTTTTAACTTAACATGATGACAGTTTTTGCACATTGAAAACTACATGAGGACTTTCAAATTTGCAGTGGGATAATTCCTGCTATTGCCACTTCAGCTATTGCTAATGATAGTCCATTTTGTCAATTCTAACTGGCTCATGCTTTTTAGTCCAAACTTGAAGTCGCCATAAAACATGCTTTTGATATTACAAATCGCTTACAAGAGTTCTTACGACTAGCTCACTGATATAATTCTCACATCGACAGTGAAATTCAATAACTCTTTCTGTTGATTAAGGCAAAACTTGGTTTTTCTACAAAAAAAAGAAAAAAAAAAAAAAGCTGAATTTGGCGCATGCAAAGAGTGTTGATGAACAGAGCGGTCCAAAGTGGCAGAACATATGACACAATGCATCATGGCCCACGATCATCACAGACGAGCCGGGTAATTGAATTCGACACTGACTGCAAAATAGCCCAAAAGAATTTGGACCATTTCTCGATTTGTGCGTGTCATCCTTGCCCAGGCCATGCTAATCTTCTCTGTATCGTTCCAATTTTATCGGATGTCTCCGAAGGGACGTCCAATGCTGTATGAAGAGCAAATACAACCTGCTTGGCTTTTCTGATCGCAGGCGATGTGGGAACTGAGTGCAATTATATGCATTAAAAGAGTGCGACTGCCATCAAAGCTGGCTCGAAAAACTGAACACCTGAATTCCAAATACTTGTGCGCTTGCCTATTGTCCATTCTTGAAACTAGAACTCAACTTCATTTGGATCTGATTATTAGAATCCAGTCTACTATCGAGCTAAAATATGACAATGAATTGATATCACAATAAGATTACTCCATTGCCAGGTATACTGCTAAATAAGTCTCTCCATCTCCCCAACAATGTATAACACACAACACACAAGGAACAAGAAGTACAGCAGAAAGAATGGCTGCCCCTTCGTAAATTAGTTCCAGACATCATTGCTTTCTTCTACCATTCTAATGTCTCTACCACATTCACCACTTCTCTCCCTCTTGGGAGTAACACCAACAGATTATTGCAAGAATATCCCTATTGATTTGCGGAATAACACAGTTAAACGATCTATGAGCATAAGAAATACCAGCATCAATAAACGAGAGACAGAGAGAGCTACTTCAATATTCCAAGGCAAGTACTTTTCCAACTAACAAGTAAACTGGCTATCAAACGCGACCATAAGCAATGCTCGGAAATTCTCCCACTAACAACCACGGACTACTTCAGCAAGGGACATCAAGATTAGCAAGACAAATAGTACAATTTCTTAATCAGACTTGATCTGGCCATCCCAAATCTCCTCCCTAAGCAATGCTCAAACATAATTACAAGAGTGTTTTAAAATACTCTCTCAAAGAGCCTCCCATTGCTTTCACACTTGATTCGCTTTAATAATAGCCAACACTTCTCAGATCTCCTTGTGATGGTTTCTGGTTATCACTTCCTTGTCCCAAAAACACCAGCCGACCTACAAGACCCACATAACCAGAGTTCACCATATTATCAGTGTTTCACCATTTTTTTTTTGGGTACTAAATGAAACTTCCAAAAATTCATTGACAGAACAAGCTTTATACATGTAACTTTATAGGAATAGATCAATTGAAAAGCAAAATTGGAGTGCTCCATTTGTATCTGTTAACAGATACTGTATATCCTATTCATTAAGCAGTCATGCAAACAGTCTAGTCAGGTTTTCAAGTGACCAAATGCTTTCATATTTTGGCATCAGAAGAGATGAGACACCATAGTCTAACATACATAAAATTTCTTTCAAACATCGTTAAAAAAAAAATCACCAAGCGGCAAATAGCTGAAAAAACAGCATCAATATAAGTACAGAAATATGTAGTTTACCAACATGAAATCAGAAAATAAAACAGATTGAATTGATACTGTACCTTCAATAAACATAGTTTCTTGTTTCTGGAGACAAGCACTATAACTAACAACAGTGCAATTATGATAGTATGTGGGAACACGGTGATAAACTTACCATTTCGGCGTATTGCAATCTCTCGTATACGTCGAACTAGACCAGTTATCGGATCATTAAATATCTTAGTCTCCAGATTTCCTTCCACGTACAAGACTGATCTGTGAGGTGATGCAAACATCAATAACATTAAGGATATAACCATAACTCAAAAGAAAGTGAGCAATTGATTGATGCACTAACACGTGGGAGCAAGGGATGCTCATGGTTGTTAAGTGAAGAACAGTGCATGCTGATGAGTATAAGTGCAGGGCGAATCGTGCTCAAAGCTAACTCAGTAGAAAGAAACAGAGAGAGAGAGAGAGAGAACAGAGAAAAACAGCCAATGTATATCTCCATAGGCTACAATCTTTAATAAATCAACTATGATAAGAAAGTAGACTGATTAAACATAGTAACAATGCCCAAGGACCACCAGTTTGTATCAATACAAATAGTACAACTAAAGGGGTAAGACTTACGGAGCAGGATTTGGTGTACAAACACCAACAAATTGAAAAAAAAAAAAGTGAAATTCTTGAACCGCAACATAAACCATCTAATTTGGTGGTCTGCCAAGTAATCTACAGAACTGACTCACTTTAGTATTAAATTCCCAATTATGAGATTGTCATTTCTCAGAAACCAGCAGAACGCAGGACATAATCCAAGGTTCATTAATTTGGATTCTAAGTCTCTTTTCACCTCTTTCAATTGAATTAAAAGTTCATGTTAGTATACACAAGAGTTTGACATGTTATATGCAATAACTTTTAGAATTTCAACACTTAAGAGCCATAACCTTTGCAAAATGTCAATCACAGAAGCCTAAATAAATCCAAACAGGCTCACCCTGGTACAGCATGCTTCACAGTTAGCGCTCCTAACCTCTCAGGGTAAACTGCAACCCTGTGCCATTGAACTGCACACCTATCTGCAAATTCTCTAGGCTCCTCATTATCAAATGGCCTCCTATTGTTCCGAATCCCACCTGTCCCAAGTGACAGCATAGTGACTGCCTTCCCATTCCTTAACTTCTTCTGAAGAGGAGCCTGCCCCACCAGACCAATCAATACAGCCTGTTCCACATACATCATAGAGTTACGGATGCAAATCAGCTTCGTTTTGTACATGCAAAATTCCTCTTAATCCGAAGAATTCAAAAGAACATTTTATAAGCTTTTTTCAAAAAAAATTCCCTTACAAACTAAACTCCTGATCAATCTGGGGGGGGGGGGGGGGGGAAACACACGCCAAATTTGAAAAGAAACAAAAAAAAATTTCAAAATTTCCCCGTATAAACAAACAAAAAATATCAGTTAGAACATAATAAAAGTTCAATCTTGCCCTGACACAAACTTTCAGTCAGATCCTAATAAAATTCTAATCTTTGACCTGCTAGTAATTTTCATTATAAACTAATAAGAATTTCATCCTGTCTAACAAAATTTTGTGCAAAGTAACCCCACCAAAAACGCACAACAATTTTTATACATTACAGAAAAAACAAGAAGACAAGATTACTGTCGACATGTAAAAACAAATTAAACTTTGAAACTCTATTCTAACAGTTATTACCATGACAATAAATTCCAAAAAAAAAAACAAATTCAGAAATGTTCAGCAAAAATTGGACCTTGTAAATGCCAACATCCAACCCATTTTCGAGGGGACGACTCCGAATGACGCGCTGCTGCTTAGTTGAGTCTGAGGAAGAAACAGAAAATGAAGAGGGGGCCGCTGACTCAGCATCGGAATGGGCCGAATTGACAGTGGAGGGTTCGTCCGACTCTGAGGAGGCGTCCACAAAAGAAAAGCTTTTTGAGCAGAAGGAATAAGAGAAAGTCGAGGGCTTTGATCTGGGGTTTGAGAGAAGAAGTCTACGGCAAAGTGTCCTTGAGAGTGAAGACGCCATTGATGAAGAGAAAAGAAATGATCTGCTAAAATTTGGGGGAAATTGAAATGAAATCCTTATCCCTTTAACCCTTCTATTCTTAAACCCTTTTATTTTTTATCTTAATAATTCTTTTTTTTTTACCTTACCAAAAAAAAAAAACCGGACAGAGAGAGAGAGAGAATACGAATTTGGTCCTTCTTGAGTTATGATTTTGCCAAAACATATTTGTCTCTCATCTAAGTTATCTTTAACAATTTTTGCAAATGCATAAAGGATATTTAATTGAAAAAGCTGTTAATTAACATTTTAAGTGAATTAAAAATAGCAATTTAATTCCATTTTGATTGGAGAAAGGGCCAATTTTAGTCACATAAAATTTCCATTAAAATAAATTGAAGACTATATTGATAGGGGGAGGGTTGAGTGAGGTAATAAAATGACAGGAATTATAAGTAGGGATGTCTATCGGCCAGTAATCCTGAATTTGATTAAAAAAAAATTCCAGTTTTTAAGGACTTGATTGTTTAAGACCAATATTTGATTATCTTTCAAACTTTAGTTTGGTAAATTAGATCGAAAAATCAGTAATTCGTTAATATCTAAAATAAAAAATGTCAATAGTGAATTAAAATATTTTAATTTTTTTTCTAAAAAATTGTTGTAACAAAATAATATCCCATGAATTTTTTAATAAAATTCAATCAACTTAATTCAAACAAACATGATATGCCAAAAAAAAAGGGGTTTATAATCCTAAACCCTAGCTCATAATCTCAATTCTTAAACAACATTGAAATGAACAAGAATTCTAGATTTAATTGTCAAACTAAGGTCCAGCATGCCAACTTCCATCAAAATTTGTATTCCAAATATAATTATAATTAAGTTAGCTAATTAGTAATTACAAATTAGTATTTAGTAATAGGATTAAGATTTAATCTTATATTTAGTAATAAATAAATATATAATATAATATTATAAATAATTTAATAATTTGGTTGGTAATCGGTAATTCTGTAATATATTTTTAATATCTGTTCCCAAACCATTTTACCGAATATTATATTTCAATTTTTTTGAATTCCGTTGTTCGAAAATTCTATTTAAATTAGATCGGCTGATTTTTAGATTTTTTTCTGAAATATGAACACCCGTAATTGTAAGTAGGAGGTCTGAATTCAAGACCTCCCACTTATCCAAAAAAAATCACTATATCGACACTCCTATTATTACTTAACTTTTAAGTTAAAAATTCAAGTAAATTACTTCAAATTTATAATTCACATGTCAAAGCAAAATACGAGTATAGTATTCGAAGTAAGTTCAAAAAATTTCTTGGTGTTATACAACATTGGGAAAGGCGGTATATGTCCTCATGATGTGAAGATTCAAAACAAATGAATTGAAGTTTAAATGGATTGAAGGGATGTCAAAGCAAAATATGAGTATAGTATTCCAAGTAAATTAAAAAAAATTTCTTCATGCTACACAACATCGGGAAAGACGGGCATATGCCGTCATGATGTAAATACTCAAATCAAATGGGTTGAAGATTAAATTGATTGAAGGGATATATGTTGAATTGATAGAGTCGTTATAGAGCTAGCAACACCTTAAACTTTGTTTCTTGCTTAATCTTTCTAGCTTGTTAAACTTCAATTATTTGCTAAAGAGTTCTTTTTCTTCTCTTATTTCCTTATGCTCAAGATCGTCTTTTATTGCCATTGTCTACTTACTCTTAAAGTTATGTTATTAGCTGGAAAAACTCATAAAGAAGGTACCGGAAAGTCCATTCATATTGAGTTATATCTACCTCTCTCTTTTTTTTCTTTTTTGAGAGCAAAACTGTTCAATTTCTATTCATAGAAAGAATCAAGGCCATCTTTGCATTAGCTATGTACTCTTACTGATCCTGTCTTGTCCATACATACTTCACTATCTATCAAAACATGCTACCGGGATTCCCCACTCTGCAATCAATCTCCAGTTGTCATGGGTTTTTGGTACCTGTCTCCACGAAGCACCAACATGCCTGATAGTGTTAATAATTTGAGCAACTATTATTTCTCACAGAGGATGCCGTTTCTTGCTGGAAAATCACTCGATTTCTCGCTTTCCAGATGCAGTAATTTGAGACAGCCAAGGCTGTTCTACGAAATCTACCAATCCCAGTTTGTACCAGGTGACTTCAGGTGATACTGGTCTGAGTTTTTGCAAAGCAAACCAGAGTCCAATTTTGACAGATTGAATCCAGTAAGCAAGTTCTCAGAAAAGTGCAAGTATAATGGCCCTAGCGGATGCCATTGGTCATTCCAGAAGTTGGTATCTTGACCATTTCCAACCACCTGTTTGATGAAGCCTGGAGCTATCGTTCTCAGCTTTAAAACTCCAAGAGCAGTCTGATGATGATTTAAGCTGAATTATGCGTACCCACTTCACCCATAATGTATCCTTCTTGGCTCAAATATTCCATATCCGCTTAACTTGAGGACCAAACATTGATTCCATAGAGTCAAGTCATGCACACCCAGGCCACCTCCTTTTTTCTTTTGGCTTACATATATGATACCAGCTAACTTTGGCTCCATACTGCTGCTTTATTTCACCCGACCAGAGAAAGGAAGATACTATATATATAAGCTTTCTATTCTTCTTCTTCTAATGACTCTCTTTAGGCGGCGGAATAAATGCACTCGACTCGACCAATATATTTGAACACCAGCAAGTGCAGATTTAATAACTTGCAGTCTTCCTCCATGGCTGCTGATAAGATAAAGAGATCATCTGCGAAGGCAACATGGGTAAGTCCCAACTGGTTGCACTTTGGGTGGTAGCCAAATCCCTGTTCAGCAATGTACATAGTAACATAGAGATATATTAGAGACGCATAGATTTGGAGTTTCTAACGTATTTCCTTTTGTATTTATCATTATTGATTGGGGGGGTTTCTATATGATATCGTCTTTTAACTTCATCAGAAGTTCTTTTCATGGATTCAATAACTTAATAGGTCATGAATTACGTAAATCATCAGATAATTAAATTATGTCATCTTTCATCAGTAAGTAATCTTGCTATACCATTGCTCATTATCCATCACAAAGACACAAAAAAAAGTTATTTTTTCCTTAATTTAATCCTATCAACTGATTAAATAAATGAACAAGAACGTCAACCTAACTCTTCTTCTCCAATGTCAACCCTACTATATAACTAATTACTAGAAAGTTATTTCCAAACCCTAAAATAACTACAAGCAAAGCATGCGACATTCATCACAATCAATGTAAAAATTAAAAATGGTAGAAACAACACAATTACCATAACTCAAAATATTGATATTAAAAAAAAAAAAGAAAGACTTAGCTCCTACATGATCATGGTACATTCATATATGAAATGAATAAATAGTTATAAAAACAGAAATTTTAAAAAACAAGAAATGTACAACATGTAATTCAAAATATCGACAAAATTGGAATACAATGGTACCCCTACATGCATCATGAATAATATGAAAAGAATACAATAGTAATTATTAGTACTAATTATCATACATACCTCTTAATTTCTTTGTGGATAGAAACTTATAATCAATGTTGGCCCAAGGTTCCGTTTGACAAAACTGAATCTGAATTCTGAAATCTGAATACTGAAACAATTAATTTGCTAAATTTTAAGTACTGAAAAGAAATATATGAATGTTTGAATTTTAATGCTAAACTTATTTATACTGTTTGATAAATATTTATAACTGAATGCTTAATAAGTTTAATTTGACAATTTAGCCCTTATATCTTTTCATTCAAAAAAGAAATAGAACTTATGATTTAATTAACTTAAAATTATTAGGTATGAAAATGACAATATTTATTTTTAAATCAAATTAATATAAAAGATGAAATATATTATACGAGGAGTATGGAAAAGATGTGAAAGTCATTAAAAAGGAAGAAAATTGAAACTAAAAACCGTTAAATAGAGAATATCAAATTGTTTAATTGGATAAGAATTTTGAACATAATTAACAAACAAGGGTAGATTTGGTAGATAAGATAAAGTAGTTGAAGTAATTCTATTGATTCTTATCAGAATTAAGCATTCAGTTAGGATTTTTGTGCTGAAAAAAATACACACAAGTTCAGCACTGTTTAACAAATTCAGTAGATGGATTTTCATTTACCAAACACTCAAAATATCTGAATATCTGAGAAGATTCAGTTTCAACACTTTTGTATGTTATCAAACAGATCCCACAAGTCTTTTAAGAAGTGAAACTAGTTTAAGGAAAAAAGATTTTGCCAATTTGCCAATATACAAAAACAGGAGACTCAATCAATAATAAATGAGAGTGGTGCAAATAAATGAGCAGAGTGAGCAAAACCAAACTACTTCCTACCTGGCAACTTCATGCATTTCCCCTTTATCCATCTTGGCTTTTACTCACCAAACTCAAAAGAGACAAAATGATGAAGAAGGTAAAAAAACCCAAAACCCGGAGGAGAAAGGCCAAAAGGACAAAGGGAAGAAGGGCAAAACAAACATTTGAGCAAAATCAATTTCGAAAAAATCACACCCAAACTCTGCATAAATACAAATGCATATTAACACCGGGCAAAAACCCAGGCGTCTTCTTCCCTCCTTCCCTTGCCAGCTGACGACCCAAAGGCAGTTACACTTTGCCTACATTTTCCTCATTGCCCAATTTCTCCCTCCCCCACTACTCACTTGTTCTTCTCCTACTAGGGTTCTCACGTTTCCCACCACCGCTTCTTTCCTTCTGGTTCTTTCTTCCTAGTTGTTACCGTCAATGGCTTTGGTTGGGAATTTTTTTTCCTTTTTTTTATCTTGGTGAGAAGGAGAAAGAATGGCTGCGCCGGGGGCGTCCTCAGTGGCTGCGATGGTGACGGACAAGGGGAAGAAAGTGGAGACGGAGACCGATGCAGCGAGAGGAGTGGAAGCGTACATTGGAAGTCTAATCAGCTTGATTACAAAGTCGGATATTCGATATGAAGGATTCTTGTTTCATCTCAGCCCGCAGGAGTCCATCATAGGCTTGAGAAATGGTTTCTAATTCCTTTCTTTTCCTTTTTTTTTTGGTTTTCTTTCTTCGTTTTTTAATTTTCTCTGTTTATAATGTGTATTGCCATTGAATTGTACTTGTTTATCTTTGTGTATAGTCTTGCATGCAACAGTTCACACATACACACACGCACTCACACGCTTGAAGTTCTTGATTTTTCTTTTCTTTTTTTTCAATTTCATGTGATTTGCTTGTTGTTTTATTGATTGATGTACTGGTGAGTCTGTGATCATGCAAAAAAGTTTTTTTTTTTTTTGTATATTAAAAAATTCAGATACTCAGTTGAACACACATGTAAAACTTTTTAAATCTTGCGTAATTTAATCGTTTCGACATACGAATTTGTGTTTCTATATGTATGCATGTGCTAATTTTTACATGCAAAATTCACACATACTCCTACATACCCTTATACACATTGCCACTGACAGTTCTTCTTTTCTTTTTTCCTTGAAATTTGTATTTTTTAATTTTGTTTTTTTGTTGGTTTTTCCCCTCATTTTTCGTTTGATTAATCATCATGGAAGAACTACTTATGTTGAATATGTCTGTACTCGTATATAGTATTTTTTCTTCAGCATAAAGTCTGTGCTTTGATACCCAAGAAATAAATAATTTTGCAAGCCTATGCAACTGCAAAATGTATCAAACACCAACTAAAGTACGGACAGAAAGCATGGTTGTATCTGACAATTTGATTCTATGATTTCTATACTTTTTCTTCAACATAAAGTCGCAAATTTTTTTTAAAACAAATCATAGAATCAAATTGTCAGATACAGCTATGCTTTCTGTCCGTACTTTAGTTGGTGTTTTATACATTTTGCAGTTGCATAGGCTTGCAAAATTATTTATTTCTTGGGTATCATTGGTTTGCTTACATTATGGTTTAATATATTAAATGAATTTAACATTTTGATGCTGTACAATAATTGATTAAAAAACTGTTTTTGCTTAGATTATGTTTTAATTTGTTAGATGTATGTGCATTTTCATACAGTACATTGATTGTTTGACATATGTTTTTTTTATAATCAAGTATAGGAGTTGTACGGGAATATTTAACACGTATGTGTTGATGAGGCTTAAGGATAATGGAGCAACTTGTTTGCAGGCTACAATTTCTTCATAAGAAGTAATTCAAAAATATGTAAAATTTCTTGAATAAGTGACTGTATGTGGATTTTCAGTTACTGTATTGAATGTTGTGGAAAAGCACGTGTATCTCTCTGACCATACAGAAAAGATATTGTATGTGTGTGGTTTTGATAGATCTACTAGAAAGTACACTGTAAGTTGTTTAGGGCAGGATTATGCATTTTATGTCATTAGGAAATCATGAAGATACAAGGGGATTATTCCAATTCAAAGAAGAAAAAAATTTAAAAGACATCGCCAGGGTGTTTGTGGGGGGAGGACAAAAGAATGTCATCGATTTCAGTGAGTTCCTTAAGGGTGGAACAAAATGATTGAGAGGAGAGATATGAAGGCCTAACTCAGGGGAACGAAGAAGAAGAAATATGAAATGGGAGGATGAGGTCAAGGCAAGCTCTCATGAAATGCATGCATATTTGTATATTGATCAATGCAGAAAGAAAATTTTCCACAACCCTTTGGATGTTTTACGTAGCATGCATGGATACTACCGCGAAATGCATGTCGGAAGCCGGTCTCATTTTTCTGGTTTAAGACTTCTTTGAGTGGATGCATTACTTTAACTACTCATATTTCTTTTCTTGCTTCCTAAACTTTGATGCGGTTTTTCAGCACATCAGTCCAATGCATTTATCGTTTTGAACTGAACAATCTGCTGATAGATATGTTGCTGCTTAACTTGTTAAGCATATGGATCTTCATATCAGTGGTTCAACTACTTTCCCTTACATATATCCTTCAGAATATCCAGTCTCATGACTCTTTCCTACCAAATACAGTTGTTTCAGGAAACACATTTAAAGATCGGATTGTATGCTCTTGACAAGTAGAGAAGGATCTAGATGTGTGATATAATGTCTCAGACTCATTTGGTTACTTTATAAGAGTCTTCTGTGTTTATGATATGATTCTGTTTCCATCTGTGACACAGTTTATAAGATTGATCTAGTTGATGTCCTTTCCCATTATTACTTGATCTCATGAACTTCAGTTTCCGTTTATACTGATTTTTCTTTATTTATTGGCAGTAAAATCTTCTGGAACGGAAAGACAAAAGATGGATGGTACCCAGGTTGCACCCAGTGACAGACTTTATGAATACATATACTTCCGAGGGACCGACATTAAGGTAAAATTTATTTTGACTGGATCTTTCACACACTACATTTCCTATTTCGATACCTAATGGGTTTAAGCAGTTGTCTAGGACAAATATTCGATGTTTTGTGAGTTGTCTTGAAGTTTTCTGTTTAGAATTTGAATAAGATGCTGTGAAGATGTTAACAAATTTCAGTTCCTTTTCTCGGAATCATGAAACGTCATTCACACTGGTAACAATCTTAGTTTTGCTTTGGCTATACTGTTGGATAACGGTAAGGCAGTTCCAAGTGCCGCATAATCACTAATTAAGTTCATATGACTGACCTTAGTGCCCTTTATCAACTACACCCAAGAATGAAAGGTTTGGACGATTGGAAGAGTCGCTACTTGTTGGAATTTTTCCTTGCTTTTTGTCCAGGAGAGCCAATTAAAGGGGAAGAGTCAAGAGACCTCACCTGAAATTCTTCCTGTTAGATTCATTTGGACCTGAGAGTTTAGTGCCTGTACATTTTAACACTCGAGACTTCTGTGCTTAGAATTAAAGAACAATGCAAAAATAAACACACTATCTCCAATTTGGCATTCTCTTGTTCCCCTTGCTTTATCTCGGTGTAGGTCCAAGAAGCTTCGTGCACTGGGCTTAAAGAAAGAAAATCCACCTCACATGTTTGACTGGTATAAGACTTCACGACATGTTTAAAAATTACAGGAATCAAGGGT
Organism: Coffea eugenioides; assembly: GCF_003713205.1. Lineage (NCBI taxonomy): Eukaryota > Viridiplantae > Streptophyta > Magnoliopsida > Gentianales > Rubiaceae > Coffea > Coffea eugenioides. Next base: position 6,315,163 of record NC_040038.1, on the reverse strand, counting down.
GGTCAATAATGTGTGAGTAAAGATTTGAATCTGGATTTTTAGTCGAGCTGGTGAATTTGTTCACTCCTAAAGAGTTATTTTGGTCTTCCCTCTGGTTTTTTGATGGAGAACTTATTCTTTTTCCCAGGGGCTTTCATTTCTGAGATTTTCTGTTGATAAGTAAGCACAGTTTATCTGAAGTAATATCTGTATCATTGGATTTCCATATATTCCTTTTTTTTCCCTCACACTAGAGTTCATTTAGTTCACTTTCATGATAAAATATGCAATTGCAGGCACCAACATTTAGTATGCCCAAAAAAAAAAAGTTTTAGTATGCCCATTTTCCTCTTAGTTGCTTTAGCGTTAAAGTTTAGTTACATTGATCAAAGGAAAGGTTGTCTTCAGGTAAATTGGAAGTCGAGGACTGAGTACATGCATATGATCTCTCTGCTCATTAGGAGAAAGCTTTTTACATGCAACATTTCATCATGAAATTCACAAGCCTGTTTGGTGCTGATATTCTTTCTATCTGCTACAAATGCTTTTTATTGTAACTATTGTTGCTTCACCTTGCAGGATCTTAACTAGCGTTGCTTCACCTTGCAGGATCTTCAGGTTATCTCTTTTCCACCTGTTCAGAGTACACCAACTTTACCTGATGATCCTGCCATTATACAGGTATGTCTGTTCAGGATGATTGGACTAATATTTTTGATGCATCTTGCAAATGAATCTTAACTGTAACTTAAATTTGTGGTGCAGCCACATCATTCTCACCCACCATCTACAAATATCAGTTTGGCTTCTTCAAGTGCCTTGGTAGGTTCAAATCCTAGTTCCAATTCTCATTTGGGAGTTAATGTTCTGCCACTTGAAGGAAATACAGCTCCCCGTCGATCCATGGAGTTATCTGACTCTTGGGCTTCAGTAATTCCTCTTCCACCAGTAAACATAAATGGGCCTACCATGCAAAGTTATTGGCCTGGATTTACTGGGTTGCCTGGGGAAAAATCTCATCTTCAGCAGATAACTTATCCGCCGCAACCCCAAGGTTTATTGTTACCAAATTCAATTCAGCAGCAATTGCCACATCCGAGTGTGAACGCATCCTTCCCCGGAAATGCATTAAATTTCATTGAACTTCCGCAGAACTTGTTGCCACCTGCTTGTTTTGGTTCTGTGAATTTAATATCTACATCGCCACTGCCTTCAACTGTGCAATATAGCCATATACCTCTTTCTACATTGTTTTCCAATCTATCCTCCACACCAATGTCAAGTAACATTTCCAATGCCCTTCCTACAGATCAACCCCTTTCGATGGAAGTGGTTGATTCTGGCTCTGAAAAAGAGCCTTCGTTGGTAATCGCTTCCAATGTGAACTCTGCTGTACCTCCATGTAACAACCAAGCTCAGTCCTTGCTTGGCCCTGCTCCATTTCCATTGATATCCAAATTCACATCAAGTTTTGTGGGTTCATCCACCACTCCTCATGTGAGGGGATCAAATGTATCTCCTACAATCCCAGGTTCATTTTGGGAGCGAAGGCCAGTAAATGCATCGTCTCCTCACAATTGTACAGATGGGAACAGTAATTTAGGATCACCATCCAACCATCAGCCATCAGATTCGCAGAATATTGAAGAACTAGCAACAGAACTGCCAAAATCACCAGCTCGAAAGGTATGCACTTCTCTCCTCATTTTTGGTGCTAAAGGTGTTATTGGCCATGATCAGAAATGGAGATAATAAAGATGCTAGCATGAATTCACATTAGTTATTAGGAGTTAACTTAATTTTCCTTTATAGGCATGCACATTTCTCTTCATTTTCCGTGCTATAGGTGTTATTGTCCAATGATCAGAATTTGAGAAAATAACGATGTTAGCTTGAATTCGCATTAGTTATCAGCAGTTAGTATAATCTTCTCACGTAGGGCAAGCAACATGCCCATGCAGTTAGTATGGCCAAAGCAGTTGCTGCAGTTCATGACCATCATGTTGAGCTTGTATCAGGAAAATTGCAGTTTATGTTGTAATGATGGTATTTCAGACTTGATGACTGAGAGAAATTTTGTCAAGTTCAATTATAAATCAAATGTACCCAATTCACTTTGTCATGTCTCTAATCAATAGCTTGTCAAATTTCTCATTCAACAGTCAACAAGACATGAATTTGATTTTCCTTGTGATAAAAAGTAGCAATAACATGAGTTGCTTGAGTACTGTGCATGAAAATTTTCTCTTCATTGTTTCTTTAGTTGATTTCTTCATTTCATTGTCGGGAGATATCAAACTTTTTTCTGATTGTGATTTTAACTGTAGCTGTATGATCCTGCATCATCATCTCACCATGGTAGCCAGCACCATGGACAGGTTCGAGGACGGGGTCGAGGAGATTTGGTTCATTTTATGCCTTTCTTGATTGATTTTCCTTTTCATAGAGAATATCGTATACTGCAATTGGAAGGTTTTTCTTACATTTCTTTTTGTGCATTTTCTCTTGTGCAGATTTATGGAGATATGCATCTCCGGTACCAGAGTAATAGAGATCGTATGCTTGGAAGGGGTCAAGGAAATTTGGTAAATTCATATGTCTTTCTCTTACTGCATTTATGCACACTTCCCAAACTTAACTGAAAACATCAATATACAAGTCAAAGGAAGGCAGGCAGTTCATAGATAGATATCTAGGGTCAGAGAAGAGAAAGAAAATGACTTCATGCTGTTGATTGGTTATATTGAACCTTGTTAATTATCATATCCAAAAAAATTTTTTCTGGGGGAATGTAATGCATTTTTCCACTGATTTCTTTCATTAAAAAATATGTGATATTGATAACGTCTTTTGTGCTTCTACAATTTGGTTAGCCAAATAGAGCTTTTTCACACAATTATCAGACCTGTAGAGGTCATCCAGTTGGAAGAGGAAATCCGGTAAATACCATGTCCTTCTAATTTTCCCTAATTTCCTGTTAAGCATTGGAAATCATGAACTTCAGTATTTTGCTCATACTCTACGTATCATAATCAAATGTTTTTTGGATGTCTAATCTTCCAGCTGATTGGCACTGCTTCATACCGTCACCAGGCTCCTAGAGGCCAGGGAAGAGCGAATGCGGTAATTTTGTGTTGCATTTTATTTTCATTCCTTCTCACATACATACATACATATATATATATAATCAGAGTCTGCTTAATTGTTATTTTTCTCTTTTTACGTTAGTTTCTGTCTCCTCTTATGTTCTTGTACTCATGTCTAGCTAACTTTGTTTTTTCTGATTTATCCATGCTCGTACTGTTTAATTTTATGTTTTTGGCCAGCCAAATGCTGCTGGACCATATTATCGCCGCCATGGTGGGAGTCCTGCATGGGGAAGCAGTGAGGTAGGAGTACTTTACAATTCAAATTTAGATTCCAGAATCCGTTCAAGTTACCTCATTGCTGACTTATGTCATTCTTTGTTTTTGTTCTGTAGGCTGACGCCAACTTTACTGAGGATTTTGACTTTGAGGCAATGAATGCCAAATTTAATAAAAAGGAGATCTGGGGTCTTCTTGATAAAGCCAAGCAAGGTGGATCAGAAGATAACAAAGAAGATGAAATAGGGCGTAAAGGAAAAGAAGCAGTAGATGAATCTAGAAATGGACTGCCGAAGCTAGACAATAAGGTGGGCCAATTGTCTGCCTAATTAGAAAAAGTTTTACACTCGTTGCTTATTCTCCATAACTTCTGTTTCCTGAAGTCTTTCACCAGCTAGACTGTCACTTCCTTTTCCAGAGCGCTTACTGTAAGGATGACTTCTTTGATTCACTTTCATGCCCTACCCTGGATGGTGAGTCTTACAGAGGGAAGGTTTCAGAGCTTAGAAAGACAGATGACGAGGTAATGCATGTTTCAGATAGAAGTAGTCTTCTGGTATCTGTTTTTGGTCAATTACTGAATTATACATGCATTTGAATCTTTCAGAAAATTGGCGAGATTCTGCAACATCGAAGGGATCATGGCATTCAGGGGCCATATAGGGGAGGGAATTCACAGGGTTCCTACCGTGGTAGGGGGTATTACAATGCAGGAAGAGGCCGTGTGAAAGCAGCTTGGAGCCGTGCAACTTAAATAAGCTAGCTTGCTCTGTTTGTGGGTTGTAGAAGCAGCATGCCCTTAGTATTTTGTGTTGTATTGAAACTCATCAAATTTGTACAGTGATGTTTGTATTGTCATGAATGTTAGCAAGGGCAGGTTTTGCTCTCAGGTAGCTGGGTCAGAACCATGCCCAAAACTTTGTTGTGAACAATATGTATGATAACTAAAGGGCAGGTAAGACTCAGGAACAATAAAACAGAACTGCCTGTTGTTATTTAGACCTATAGGAACAAATGAACGGGCTGCTGATCTGTGTAATATATTTAGTCATATAAGTTTGACAATTTTAGGTGAAGTAAAGAACGTCTGTTTGAACTTGATGATGTTCAAACACATGTCAAATTGCTTTTAGTTCTGTTGCAGGTTCTTACTTGAGATGGCAGGGTTACAGGTCAGTTGACTGGAGTCTTAGTTGATATATCATTCCAAGCTTGTCCTTAACATTTAGTCACACTGTTTGAGAGTCCTGGGCTCTTGGCACCGAGAGGTCGTGGTCAGCATTTTTCCTAGTTACTGAACCAGAAAACAGGTGCGTGATTGAAGCAAGAGCAGATCCTTTGTCTAGTTTGATCTCTGTGTTCCTGCTCGTTGTTCGAAATACATTCTCCCCGGATCTCATTAGTTTTGTGTAAGAAATCCTTCCGTTTATTCCGAAAGAATACTCAAATTCTTTCAGTCTTGTGGAGGTTATTTTCCTCCTGTCTTGGTTTCTTTGATGGGGAACCAGATAGCAGAGTTGTTGTGCATTTTCTACAGGGTATCTTCCTTGAAACATGTATATAACTGAGGGCAACGTTTGCCATCATATAACCTGAGAAACCTTGAAAACCTTTGGTTTCATAACTCAATAGCCTCTACCTTGAGCATTAAACCCCTGAAGTTTGGCGATCGACTTGGACCTTAACCTCTAAAAAGGAGTATGATCTGCAACAGTGTACTGTAGCCTACCAATGCATCCGGTTAATACTTTTCTTTTGTTTTCTTCTTTTTTTAAAGCATCCTGTCAATACTTGTTCTCACAAAAATGAACTATTCTATCTTTTTTCTGTGCAGTTTGTAAAAAGTTTCATACCGGACGTAGAAAGCACATAAAAGCTAGAACAGCAATTTAGCTTTAATTCCACAAGTAGGATAGCTAATTATTGGCTCTAAGGATCGTTGTCTTTTTCATCTTTCTCTCCTCCTTAACATCCAAACAGTCAAGTGAGGGGCTAAATTTACATCTCTCAATCGTAAATCCACATCTTTAGTGCGTTGATGCTATGTATTATCAGTACTAAAATATATACGACATGTCGATTTAAGACGAAGGAATGTGAATTTTAGCATTTTGCAGAAAAAAAAAATGGACCACAAAGAAAATAGTGGAACGTATTAGCCAATTCCTGACGTGGTCTTCTAAAGTCGACCCTTCTGTTTCTTTCTACAATTGTATCAGTTAGGATCTATATGCAGGTCGAATGTTGGTTTCAAGAAAGGGCAATTAAGCCTCCATCCAATCAAAGTGGCAAGAAAGAAAATTTTGGGCATTAACAAGTAAACCTTTAAACTGCATGCATGCCCTTAAAATTTCAATACTTGGGAAGGACAAAACAACATCAAACTTATTGAGAAACTGTAGAAACTCTAGGACCATGTAAAGACCTTTAAGTACTTTTTCGATGATGTTACTCAGACATAATGAATCCTCAGCAAATGGGGAAACTTCAAGGATTCTTAATCCTTGTAGAATCACCAGGTCCAGAATATTGGACTTTCAAGACCTTCCTTCCCTACTGTGGTGGATTGGGATGTGGGTTGCGTTATTGGAGCGTCGTGGTGTCAGTTCCTGAGAATGAGTGTAATTTTGTAAGGGATCGCAGAGGACAGAAAACTTTTATTCCCTCTTAAATCAATTACTAAACTGAAAAAAATAAAATTGGGCTAATTGTTTGGATAAACAAAAATACAGAGAATCCAGCAGGCCAAATCACTTGACGACATTAAATCTTTTTGTCTGGGCACTAATGGGAATTTTAAAATGGTGATGACACAATCAAAAACCACAACCAATTTTATTTATTTATTTGCATCTTCTTGTACTTAAATCAGCATGATCTCTGCATGCAATGACAATTCTTGAAATGAGCACGATTAATATTTGTAAAATCATGAGTGTGATATGACAGAAGATTATTGTCTTTTTTATCATGCAATGTAGTTGCATCCCTCAAGATCCCTTTTCCCTACAATACTACTGTTCTTTTTCTTTTTGTTGTCCTTTTTGTCTTCTAACACCGTCCATATTAATTGCCTCTTTCTATGCCTGGTAACTCTTTATGGTTTACCCTTTGTACGACAGTTAAAGTGTCCATTCACCCGTTTAAAAGAAAGGGCTGTCCATTCATCTTCTGTCCAAGACAGAAAGAAGAAGAAGAAACAAAAAGAGTTAATGTTGATACATAGTCTAACAACTAGAGAGCAGATAATTGAACCAATCATAATTTGGGATTTGATTGTAAAAGGAAAAATCTCAAGCTAAGTTCTTCTTGTCCGAATAGAAGAAAAAAAAAGAATCATTAAGAGGCTGAAAATATGGAAAAGAACTTCAATAGGCAATAGCAAGTTGATTTTGATAATCACTTTCCATAATCAAATTTTCCATAATAAGAAAGGCCGTAGTCTTTCTTATTTTACTTGTAAGATGTTTAATCTCATAAAACTTCCACCCTTGCTTCGAGTTCAATGTTTCAATACTAGCATATTTATTAATTGTCTGCATTTAAATTTGTAATGCAACAATTTCTTTCACTTCAATTTCAAGTGGTAGTCTTAAGCTAGCAGACCACCCTACCTTGATTTTCCCCTAATAGAAGAGGGATTAGATTAGATTAATGTATTGATTGAATGGAGTCTGCAGGTATCAAATTAAACTCTGCCTATCCCCTCTGGCTTCGGGCACAACCAAACACACACACACACACATTGCTGGAGTATAAAGGGTGACAAAATCTGACAAAGGGATCCCAGTCAATTCTATAAAGTCCATTTCTTGTTCCTCTTATCCTCTCTGGCAAACCCTTTCATAATCAGAGGATCCCATTAGAGTCATTTTCAGGTGTCCATTTCTCATATTTCCGCAAGCAATCTCCAAAAATATGCTACCCTTTTTACCAGCTACAGACAGAAATTTCTACGTTAACTAAGTTACAACAAAGGTAAAAGAACTGCCTCCCAATCAATCCATCCATCATTGAAGTTCGCAAACCTTTTTTTTTTAACCCCTACGGAAGAAGTCTTGCTAGCTAGTCATAGGAATTTAAGTTCAATGGATGCAAGAAAAATAGTGGTGGTTGTGGAAGATGTAGATGTGGCGAGAACAGCCCTGCAGTGGACTTTACACAATCTTCTTCGTTATGGGGATTTGATTACTCTGCTCCATGTTTTCCCATCAACAAGATCTAGGAACAAGAACAAGCTCAGACTTCTCAGGTTAAAGGGCTTCCACTTGGCTCTTTCCTTCAAAGATATCTGCAACAATTTCCCAAATGTAAGTGGCAAGATCAAATTCCTCCAGTACCTTTTTTTTTTGTTTATTGATGTAGAAGATAATTTGGTATGGTTATGATTAATGACCAAGTGTATGATTTAGGATTATAATGGTTGCAGACCAAGACTGAGATTGTTGTGACTGAAGAGGACCGAGAAGGAGGAAGGATTGTGACCATTGTTAGAGAGCTTGGAGCTTCTACTCTTGTAGTTGGGCTTCATGATCAGAGCTTTCTGTACAAGTAAGTAGTGTTAAAAATTCTTTCTTGGAAATTGAATCATAACAATGATTGAGGAATAGATGATGGAAATCATGAGATTGAAAGCATCTTCGAAGTTTGAACTGATCAAAAAGCTGTGGCTGATGGAGATGAATGATTGATTGGTTAAGGCTGCCTGCCATAAAGCTTGATTGGTCAACGTTCAATTCACTTCCTTGTTTCGGTCCATAGATTGATTCACACGACGGTTTTCTACACTTGCTGACCTGCTAGGCTTTAATAGAATATGCTTTCTTATATTTAATTTTTGCATTAAATTACAGGAATTTTGTACATTTGCACTTTAGAGGCAAATGACACGGAAAAAAAAAAAGAAGGAAAAAAGAAACTATAGCAATAAGCTGTAATGGGTTTTCTGTTTTTTTTGTCTAAAAAGAAAAAGAAAAAAATTTCTAGAAAAGGGTGAGATTTCTGTGCCTGGCTGCATTAGGTGCAAAAATTTTGGCTCACAGGAAATATGTGGAGCACATATGAGAATTTCGTGATATGGCGATAGTTGCTTCTTAATGTAGTGTATGGTCCATAGGCGTCTTTAAATGGACATTAGTTTATAATTTAATTCATACATTTTAAGAATGTATTGATTAAGCTTTAAGGATCAAAATACAACTTTTTAATGCAGCATTTCTCCAAAAAAAGAAAAAAGAAAAAAAAGGTCGATATGGGAGACCTACAAATTCAGTAGCTTCACACAAATTAATGGTTCGGTTAGCTACCAAATGCAAATGCCCTCAACTGTCATGTTGACCGGGACTTTGATCTTGATGCTTACTAACCTGAAGCATGTGGTTTCTCATGCTTTTATGTGAAAAATCAACAAAATTTCTCATGCATTTTTAATTAATTAGAGTTGCACAGCTGCCAGCTTCTTTAAAATATTGAAATGGACAGCAAGAATCAAGAATGGAGTGTGATGGCTAATGCCATATACATAATTCATTGTTTTTTAGAGGATAGGACGAACTTGAGTTGCACCCAGACCAGGTAATTCTTCCTCATATGGATCAATCTTTTATGTACTAATCATGTATATATTATCGTCATTAGATATAAAACGATTAATTTGAATTTAGATTTCAAGTTTTTAATTTTGCACGTATCATGTATCCAACCGTGATAGTTCAGACACTCTCTCTCTCGTATGGAAGATTCTGCATCATGCATGTTGCTCAATCAAGAACCTCTATGCCTTGATTGGTTGTCCTCCACTTTCGTTGTTGTGTATTGCAACGTAGATTCAATGAGCCTTATCAATTATCCTGGAAATTTTACTTGTCCCATTTTACTTCATGCAATTCGGGCTACGAAAATTCAAGAAAGTTGTCTCAGTCAAAATTATGTGTGGTACTGTATCCATTCATGGAAATGAGGAGCTTTCATTCAAACCCGAAACTTCTTTGTCTGAAACACTAAAATGACAATATATTATGTGGGTTTAGGTTGGCAATGGACCACAACAATATTGTGAACGCTTTGAATTGCAAAGTCCTAGCCGTCAAAGCCCCAACATCAATGGCGACAAGGACTATTTCTGTGCCGGATAGTTCAACCAACATGGACTTCTCCCAAATTGAAATTTCTGCATTAAGGTAATATAACTAATTCTATTGATCTTTTGGTATGGCATAAAGTTTCTTACCTGCTCCAGGCAGTGAAAATGGACCTCTATGGTCATTGGTATTCAAGGACATCTAATACTATAATCCATCAAAATGCCCCATTAGATCCTGATTCCACTGATCAAGGTTTCACTAGATTTGATCAGCCTTCGAGATTTCAGACAATGGTCAACAAAATTAAATAAGTGACCTTAATTTTGCACAATTGACATTTCTATGGGGACTTTAACGGGTCTTTTATTTTAGTTTTTTAAGTTAAAGGATGACAACTTACATTTTATCCGTCACCCAAAATGGGATGGATAGCGTTGAAGGAAAAAAAAAGGGATTTTTCTAACAAGTGCCCTCGTTAATACTTCTAGACATACACATATTAATAATTATTATTCTCTTTTATATTTATATACTTTCCCTATTTAGTCTTGCCTATCCTCCCTTATATTTATTTACTTTTTTCAATTAATCTTATATTTTAAAAAATATAACACCTGAAATATATTCTAATGGGTACCTGTTAGTCAAACCGGAAAAAAGAAAAAGAAAAAGACATGTTACCACTAATACTACACTAGGACTCAATTTAGACATCCTTAGGGCTGTTTCAGTTTTGCAATATTTTAAACCAAATTATTCATGTTCTATTCGACAGTGATCTCATTGATTAGGAACTCTATTTTTGAACTTAATGTGGTTTGTGTGTTTCTTTATGTAATAGATACTTTTATTATAGGTCAACCAACTGTGGTCATCACCAATTGTATAAATTGTACCTATCCATTTGACTCCTTTTTTTTTTTTTTTTTTTTGGGTGTGTGGGGAAGGGGGGGGGGGTTGTTGAGGGGTGGCGTTTGTAGAAATTATTGGACCGCAAGAATGAAGGGAAATTCACATACAATAGAATGGATGCTAACATCAGACTAAGATTTACGTTAATGATGGTACGTTGGGATTCTTGATATGTTATTGATAATGTTGCTCAAAATTAGATTGCTTATTTTGCAGCATACCAGAAATTCCTCCTCAAAAAATTCCTTACCAGCTTTGTCCAGACCCTTCCGCCATTATATGGAGATCAAGAAGAAGTTTAAGAAGAAAATTTTGACCATTCCTTCTTCAAAATAGTTAACTGATGGATGATGTAATAGTTGTTGACTCACACAGCACATAGAAAATAGAAACTAGAAAAAAAAAAAAAATATATATATATATATATATATAGTCACAGAGCTGCTTGCACTCAACACACTCTTTCTGATTGGAGAAGGTCTCATCGTGGCAGCAGCTTGAACTTGTATCTTAGACGTGGATTGGAAGAGTGACTTGATCACGCTTTGAATTTACCCTTCGGTGCGCCTTCCATAGGGGATCTGAAGGCGTGATTGGAAGCATGGAAACTGGAAAGAGCCAAAAGTGCTTTCACTATTTCTGGGTTGGGGGAGGTGGTGGTCAAGGGACTTCAAGAAGGATCATTCTTAGATGTAGTTGATTACCTCAGTGTAATAGTTATAGTTCACGCTTTAGAAGGAAATACGTGAAGGCATAAAGATTGCAATGTGTAATTGGAATTCCAAACAATGCCATGGTTATTCAGTTATTGCTTTTGAGGTCAAAATGCTTAATTCATGAGAGAAACTTGGCAAGATTGAAACTCAACAATAAAGTTCTATTATGCACAAACTCTCGCTTTAACTTTTTTTTTTTTTTTTTTGAATTAGAGGCCCTGGATTCTAACGTCTTTGCTCGTTTTCACTTCTTAAATTTCACTCTTCTCTAGAGCTACAAATGAATCAAATTGCTTGCGAGTTAATTCGGTCAAAATTCGACTCAAACTCAGCCAACATCAAAATCAAGTCAACTAAGTTGAGCTGTCAAACTCGAATCGAGCATATAGAAACTCTACGCATTAACTCGCAACCAAACTCAAATATATATATATATATATATATTTATAATTTTAATCATAAAATTACACATATATCCTCAATATTTTTATTTTTAAGAAAAAAATCTATTATATTCATTTTAAAAATAAAATAATTATTTTTTTAATTTTTTGAGCTTGAGTAGGCTTGAACTCAAGTTCAACTAGGTTTGAATTTGAAACCGAATTTGAGTTTTACATTGAAAACTTGTCGAATTTAAGTTTGATAAAGTTGAGTTGAATTCAGCTTGATTAGACCAAAACTTGATTCGACTTCACTTGTTTGCAACCCTACTCCTCCCTTGCTAGAAATATTTTGAAAAAATAATTGTAGAAGGTAAAAAATTGTCTTGTAGCCTCTAAAGTAATCATGAAATTCTAATAGGCTTCAAATATCAAACATGGTATCTGAAATTCACTTAAAGCTTTAATTTCTGTATGAGTGGAATAACGTGGCACAAATTGTAAAAAACTTGAATCCTTTGGACTGGTAGGCACCACCAATACATTAACACTTGGTGGGGTGGGAGTCAAGGGTTCAAATCTTGCCTCCCACCAATTCGCCACATTAAAAAGTGGCTCTGCTTAAAAAATCCAAGCGAGTGTGTAGGAATATCGTATCGACAAAAAAAAAAAAAAGAGTTGAGATAAATCACTAGGTCAGCAAAATCATGGGGTGTTTTAGGCTTTTAGTATTTGCATTTTTTGGAAATTATTCAACAACCTAAGCTGGGCTTGTGGGCTAGCTGGACCGTGGGGCTCAATTAAACAAAAGCCTGGAACAGCCGCCTCAGGCCGGCTTGAATCAACTCTTGTATGGTTTTTCGACTTCAGCTCAACTCAAGCCCGAGCATTTTCCAGAGCCACATGAACAAATGGAAATGGTCCAACCATCTTCGTCCAACTCAACTCAACAAGCTCAGCTGGGCTTTTTTGTTCCTTTTTTTTTTGTCTTGTTTTTTAATCTTCCAGTGGCGTCAGAACGCCTACCAAACACGTCGTTTGAGCCGCCGTTTCAAAAGGCGTTACTACTCTATTCTGAAGGTGCAAGGTAAGGGAGTAAAGAGTAAAACGAGTTTTACATGTAAGACCTTGAAAATTAAAGTTTCTTGGAAAATTTTCATTTTAGTTGAATTATTTCCATTGAATCTATAGATGTTATTAACTTTTACTTTTTAAACTATAGGTGTTAGTATTTGGTTACTATAAGCCTGAATCTTAGTAAAAAATAAACTACAATTTGTGGAATCCTCTCGACCATAGGATAAGAAGAAAATCTAAGTGAATAAGAAAATTGTGCAAATTGAGTTCATGAGTAAAAGGCAAATTAGAAAGATTGATTTTGTGAATAATATCAGCGAATTCGAATTAAAGATAAAAACTTCTTAAAAAATATTGAATGATTTCGTAAGAAAAATATTACAAATGTAATATGCAAATGTACAATTTTCAACTTTTGATTCCATATGCTTTGTACTAATTTCAATTCGATTTTTCATGTTTCAATTCAAATCACTTTGATTATTTATAATTTGATTTCATATCACTATTATTACATTTCTATAATTACATTCATCATCTTTGAGAACTACTATATATTAGAAACAACAAGCTATGTAACTATAGAAAACCAAATTCAAATGAAACATAATCATCGAGAGTGTGAGATTGAACAAGGGAAAAATGAAAAGAATTTGAGCAATGTCCAAATGAAAAAAATACAAGAGACTAAAGTACAACCGATGCAAAAGTCGCGGGGGCAAAAACTGCAATTATCCCCTTTGGTTTGGTTGTCTTAGTCTAAGTAGTGGCGTCACGGCTCCGCTAACCCAACAGCGTCGCCGATCCCTTCTTTCTCTCCCAGAGACATCTTTCCTCTCTAATCACAGATTTCGTCTCAGTCGACTCGCTCACACCACTTTCCCTTTTTCGGCTTTGGCTCATTTCAACTCAAAAATACCACTCAAGAGTGAGACTCAGTTTTCAGTCCCCAGCAGCGGCAGCAGCAGCAGCAGAAGTAGCCACAGCTTGCAGATCCCAACTCTACCCTCTTAACTCCGCTCTCAGCTCAGCTCAACTGATCCTTCCAGCTCCCTTTCCAACAAGCCCCAACTTCAAATTCCCCTCCTCTTTCCTTCCCTTTCCCTCCCTTTTTCCTCACCTCCTCCATCAACTTCTTTTCCTTCCCACTCTTTCAAAATCGCACACTGCAAGAGAGAAATGAAATGAATCAATGATGATCTTCTCTTCTACCCTTTGTTTTTTCTTCTGAGCTTCTCAGCTAATCAAGAATTTGCTTGTAAAACTTTGGCAATACTTTTCACCATTTCAAGATCCAATTTTGATGCTTGAAATTAGCTCCAATTCAGCTTCCAACCAAAACCCATGAATTTTCAGGTATATGTTGTTGTACAGGCTAGTGTATACGAGTGACCATGTGATTGTGTTGAAGTAATGGTTCTGTTCTTGAAAAACTTTTATGTGTTAGTGTCTAAAATGCAGGGAGGAACCGTCAGTGGGAAATCTAGTGCAGCAGCGAATGTGATGGACTGGGGTGTCAACAATGCCTTCAAAACTTTGAAAGGTAAGAGCAGGACTATTTGCCTCCTACTGGGATTTTAATGGGACTGTTATCATCTCGACAATGTACTTCTTAAATATCAGGAGACTAGTCCTATTAGTATTAATTATTATGTTTCGTTTGGATGTCATTATCACTTCTTCTTTATGCAAACTGTGCAATATCTGTTATACTAATCTTGAGAGGTGCATCAAGATTGCTGCCTGCAAGCAAAATTGAAGCTTGACAGTTCTTTCTTGTGTAGATTTGTACATTGGAAATTCATTTCTCGTCTAGTTATTCCAAGAGAGAAAACATTATTTGAGCTGTTACATCTTTTGTCAATAATATGATCAAATGGGAGTTTTCCTTGTATCTTGGACCAGAAATGGAACCAAAGTCATTGGCAATAATGGATGGATCGATCATTCCAAGCATTGATCCGACAGATACTGGTTTAAGTTCCTCAGAGAAGGGCAATGCTATTCTTGCTGGAAAACCAAGAAAAAAGACGATGACGTCAGTGTATCTCAAGTATTTTGAAACTGCTGCTGATGGCAAAAGTAGGAGGTGCAAATTTTGTGGACAGAGCTATTCTATAGCTACTGCCACAGGTAATTATTCCTTCACCGAGGCATAGAAACATGTTTCAACTTTGATAATTCACACGTCTTACCTGTAAAGATATGGCCTAGATTTGCCCTTAGGACTCAGAAGAACTTGATTAGCTTGGATGCTGAAATTTGTAATTAGTATGCTGAAACTGCATTAACATTTACTTTTAGGACTTTATAGATTAGAAAGCTGAATAATTTTACCAGAGCTTTCTTTAAACGGCTTACTTTCACATGCTACATTATCGATTTAGCCTGAGATATATGCCAATGCGTATAGTTGACAGTCAGCCTTCTCCTTGATAAAGGAAACTTGGGAAGGCATCTCAGTAATCGCCATCCAGGATATGATAAGGTGGAAGATCTTTCAAATCCTACTACATATCCTAATCCTGTCACGGTAGTGAAGAAGCCTCAGCCTCAAGTAAAAACAGCTCAAGTGGAACTTGATCATTTGAATTGGTTGCTTACCCAGTGGCTCATTGTGGCATCTCTTCCCCCGTCTACTATGGAGGAAAAGTGGCTGGCAAACTCATTCAAGTTCCTCAATCCATCAATACAACTATGGTCAGGGGAAAGGTTCAGAGCAGTACTTCATGAAGTTTTCCGGAGTATGCAGGAAGATGTGAGGGTTATTGTTGATCAGGTTTCATCAAAAGTATCCATTACTCTTGATTTCTGGACGTCATATGAGCAAATTCTTTACATGAGTGTCACTTGCCAGTGGATAGATGAAAACTGGTCCTTTCAGAGGGTTCTACTTGATGTTTGTCACATTCCTTGCCCTTGTGGGGGTACTGAAATATATGACACTCTATTGAAGGTTTTGAAGTTCTATAATGTTGATAACAGAGTCCTCTCCTGTACACATAATAACAGTGAAAATGCTCTACTTGCATGCCACACTCTAAAAGATGATATGGATGGCCAGAAAATGGGCCCCTTCTTCTATAACCCCTGTGCTGCTCATACTTTGAGTTCAATCATAAATGATGGATTAAGAACTACAAAGTCGATAATCTCAAAAATTAGGGAGTTCGTTCTGGAGTTGAACTCTTCCTTACAAATGTCTGAGGATTTCCTGCAATTTACGACTGCTTATCAAGAAGGAAATTGGAAATTTCCCCTTGACGCCTCTGCTCGATGGAGTGGCAATTACCAGATGCTTGATATTGCACGTAAGGTATTTTCTATATTCCCTTGCTGAGACAAAAGAAGCGCACTTAATTGGTTAGTTTGGTGTATCTTACAGCAGACATGAATTTTCACAATTTCCAAATTTTCAGAGTTATTGGTCATTAAATCTGTCTCTAACTGAAATTTAAATTTTTTGTCCTTGCATGTAGAATTCATTTTACTTGGAGATAATTTCGGAATTAGGCATAAATCCTCTGTTAATAAGTCTTCAGGTTGATATTATCTGAGTAAAAAATAGTCTTAAGGAAGTGGCTGATTTTACTTTTCAGCCTTCTAGTGGAGTTAATAGATGTATGAAAATTAAACTGTCTTTTTGGGCTGGGTTGCATTATTTCATGATATTCACAACTACTATTTGAGTTTCTAATTTGTTTTGCTGAACTTTTTTCATATGCTCGTTTCACAGTATGAGTGTTAGGTTATTTGTGCACCTAGTTCTATTGGAAGAGAAGCACAAGATGAAGTAATTTGGCACAAAGTTCTAGTTGCCTAATTACTGCTATGTGTTGACTCCTACTATATTTTATCCAAACTATGTCAAAACGTGATAGATCAGGAGTAAATTTAAAAAAATATATATATTTAGCAGGGGAAGGGTGGGATTTAAGAAGCAGGATCAGTAGTACTTGGTACTCAGATCTTTGATGAACAATACCTACTTCTGAAAATGCTCCAGAATCTAATCATTCCCTGTCAATGAGAGAGTGTATACTCTGCAGAGATAAATGAAGTGACATCTGAGTAGGTTCTTTGATACTGACTGATCAAGTGCTGGCGAAATCAGATTTCCTTCCTAAGAAAGGCCAAGATTCTGTGAGGATTTAGGAAAACTGATCAAAAGCTAACTAAGGACTAAAACAATGGATTAATGGCGATCTTTAAATTTGATGCTATTGGTGCTTCTGTGCACGGACCTGGCAGAAAGCTAACTATGATTTTCAATATTATTTTTATCTATGCAGGCAGGGAAATCAATGGAAACTATTATCCGAAAGTATGAGGAATTGTTGGGCAGCAGGATGCTGCTTAGTTCTCCAGAGAAAAATGCTGTCAATATCATGCATGCGTATCTAGAGCCTTTCTATAAAACCATCAACAATATATGCACAACCAAAGTTTTAACAATTGGTTTGGTTCTTTTCTTCATGGATCACATTCTGGAGATGATAGCAGCCTGCAGAGACTCCAGACACAACCCAGACTGGCTCAAGGCTGCTGCTGAACAAATGGCCATCAAGGCACGTAACTACAATGACCAAATCTGCAATGTATTCACCTACATGACTGCAATACTGGATCCACGGATAAAAGTGGAGCTAATCCCTGATAGTATAAATTTAGAGAATTACCTTGAGGAAGCAAGAACCCATTTTATAAGAAATTATTCCACCAGCCATTTTCAATCCGTTACCAGTTCATATGCAGCACAAGAGCTTGAGGATGGGGGTACTGTTTCTTTCGCCGAGGAAATTGCTCGTAAAAAACGAAGGGCAAGCATGAGCTCTGCGACTGATGAATTAACCCAGTATCTATCAGAGCCACCAGCCCCCATATCAACAGATGCTTTGGAGTGGTGGAAGGTGAATAGTTCACGTTACCCACGGTTGTCCGTGATGGCTCGAGATTTCTTAGCCGTACAAGCCACTGCTATTGCACCTGAAGATCTTTTCTGCAGCAAAGGTGATGAGATTGATAGGCTGCGTTTCTCTGCATCCCATGATAGCACACAATCTCTGCAGTGTATAAGGTCATGGCTACAAGGTGGGATGAGGTTGAAGTATAAATCAACTGAGGTTGACTGTGAAAGGTTGATGGAACTGGCAGCTGCTTCAGCAGCAGAAAATAGCTCAACTGCTTCGGACAAGAAGCAGAAATAATGACTAATTGCCTCCAGAGGGGATACAACAAGGGGGAGATAGCTAATCATTTTTGCTCATAAGTTTACATCTCAGTAGATGTTACTTCTTGTCCACCTGCGAGTTTAACAAGTGTCTATATTCTCTTTGCTGTTTGAAGATAAATTTATGTACCATTGTACAGGTGAGAGCTAGTCAGAAGGGTAACGTAGATAGCTGCAAGATATGTCATGGGAAACGATAATATCAATCCTTTGCACTCCCAAGTGGGTGATCCATAGATATTCGAATATTGATTTTTGGATATTGTAACACTAAACGATATTACTTACCCATGCCTTGTTCACTCTGTCTGCTGTGACATAATATCGACATCTTAAACCAACATGGCACGCGGACCTGAGTGTACATAGGGTTTTCTATCTGCCTTCACACTCTGCTACTGAAAATGGAGTGAAATACGCACAACAAAGGGCCAAAAGGGGTACTGATTGTGTCGTCCAAAGAACAATTTTTGCGGGAAGGGAACACATCTAATAACCTCGGAATCAAAAAGCTTTTCACGACTCGCACATATAGCTAAGAAATCATTATGAAACTTGATTTCTGAACATCTCTGTCACGAAGGAACGGTCACGATTATAGTTTGGCCTTGGAATAACATGACGAACTACATAAGCTTACCATGCCTGCAAGATATTGTAGTGGCTGAAGGTTGTTATTCGTCACATTTCCAACATATCTCACAATATTGCAACAGAACAAAAATGTATCTGTTAAAAACAGAATACCATTTATTACTTTCCGCAAACTAATTAATTGAGGCCCCCAGATTGAAGCGAATTAGAACATAATAAGCATATTAAGCCAAAGGAATGGTCTACTTGACACTATACCAATACAACGATGGTTTCACAAAATTGCCGGATTAGGCAAATTGATTGCATCGTCCCCAAGCGTACCACATGAACGCCTTTGCCTACTTACTGACAATAATATATGACACCTCACTTACCAAAGGCCCCACATGTTGGAAAAACAAAAGAAGATGAAAATTTTGGTGTACTTTGGCATCCTTTAAACCTAATATATGTTAACAGTGCAAAGCAGGACCAAAACCTCTGCACATTTTGCCAAAATGCAGCCAGCGTCAATTTCTCTGTGCTCTATATCAATAGGTGCTCTCTCCCGTACTCGCGGACGATCACAGGTACACTGGTTGTTGGGATCTGTAGAAAATAACCAAATATCACAGTACATACAGTAAATAACAAACCATAGAAACAATCTTTTACCCAGTTAACCGTAAACAGCATCTGTAGCAATGTTGTATTCATGTTAGAGCAGAAGTTTAAGTATGTCTTAATCCATCCTAAATAATTAAAATTTGAAAGCGAAGGAAACTGCGCACAAGCCACAGGCCAATTATCCATTCAAACCACATCCAAAGGAGTGAATGTGATGTTCTTCCACTTAAATGGTCGATATGGTTCACACTTTCCCCAATCTTTTCGAGTAGCAGGTTTCCAATTCCTCGTTGTGATTTGATGTTTTAGAATACATTCAGTGACACTGTAGACTCATCCATCTGAATGGCCCAAAAAATAAAGGTGGTTCTTTTTAATCCTAAAAATATACAAGCACTTGTTTTTCATCACAACTAAATTAATAGTGATTAAAAGGGGGAACCAGTTTTTCTAGATTTACAATGTGTGTGACCTACAAAATCAAATCGTAACTTACATCATGACTTACCATTCCATACTCTGTAACAATCATTGAGATGTAATCTGGTGGAGTAGCATCATACCTGTGATGATTGCACCCAAAGCAAGCAATTTCAGAATCAAATCCTTATTGTACTCCTACTTCCATAATAAATCCAAAACTTACATCAAATTCAAATGCTGCAAATTTTCTTTATTAGTCCCATCATGCAAAGAGTTGATATCCATTCTTCCAGGAACCTTAGAAATTGCATCTGGATCACCTATACATATTAAAATACGCATAAAAAGTCAAATGCAGAGCATAGTTTCCGAAGCAAGATGGAAGCTGGAACAAAAGAAGCAGTGGCATACCAAGTTCATTTGAACAAATTGAATCAAGTAGCACTCTCTCATGAAACTTGTATGCTTCACAACAAACCAGAACTGGAACATGAAATGCATGAGCAACCATGGCAACACAAGCAGTTCCAACTCTTGAATATACAGTACCATTTGAGAAAACAGATGCAGCCCCCAAAAACACTCTTGTAACTTCACGCATAATATAAGAAACAGCATTTATATGTGTGTATGTACAACTAACACCAATCTTCACCAGCTTCCGAAGTAAAGCTTGGCCTTCAAACCTAGGACGAGAGTCTACTATCACCACACGAAATTGTTTCCCAAGCTTATGAGCATGCAATATAACCATTTCAACAACAGCAGATGAGCCATATGTGAGAAGAACATCACCATCCTGGATTTTCGTTACTGCATGTTCAACAATCACTTTTTCAGCAATTACTATCTTCTCATTAATAAAACGTTCAATATCTGAACACAGGGAGGATTTTGCTTCTGCCTCAGATAGAGTTATTGGTAGCTTGGCTATTCGAGACTTGAGAAACCTAATCGCATTACCCATACTGATTGAAAGGGGTCTGCACTCGATCAAAAATGAAACAAAGTTATTCACTTTGGCAGTTAAATCCCTAGTAAGGGTTTTTTCGGGGGGTGTGGAGTAGTCTTTAATTGCTTCTGAAAATGCTTGTAGCATGGCAACACAACGTGCATTTCCCCCACGTATATCTCCAGCAAGGTATTGTAGTCCAACCTGACAAAGAAGAAATAATTTTATTTTGATGGCCATATAACTGTCCATTGGCTGCTGCAGTAAACTGTTTCCATGATTCTTATTTACCATCGCAAACTCATTACTAGACAACCATAACAAACATAACAGAAAAGGTAATCAGCAAATTAGTTTTGCATAACAAGAGAAATACCTTGTAGATGGAGGGATGCATAGGGTCAAGTTGAAAAAACTTTGACTCGAGATCCGGAAGCTGAGTACCATGTTCATATTGAGGCAAATGACGAAAGAGTTCAACTCTATTTCTAGCTTCAGTTTGCTTAACTACTGAACGCTTTTTAGCCTTTTCAACACGGTTCTTATCATCAAATTGCATGCGTGGGGCAGGAGCATCTTTTTTTCGATCTTTCTCAGGTGGTCGCTCACCTCCTCTCCTCTCAGAAACAGCTGCAGAAGATGTGACAGGCCCGTCATCTTTCCTTTGTAAAGGCAGCTTCACTGCTTTATCAGTTTGTTCGTGTGCTGACAATGATGCAGCTTTTGATTTATTTCCACCAGCTGCTATTTAGGCAAAAGATCCTTTACAAAGATATAACATACTAGCATTTCTAATTTAGACACAACTTAACTTGAAGAGATTAGGTATAGAGAGAGTTAACAGTCATGGGTAAGCCATTCAGCAGAATTCCTAACACAGAAGATTTCATCCTTTGCTTGCTTTGCAAATGTCTAATAGAAATGAAATCAACACAAGGACAGAGGACCAGAAAGTAGCCAGGGCCAACTTTTCCGTGGATTGCATCAGGCTAGATAAGAAGAAAAACCATTTGAAAAAGTTCAATCTTTAGAGTGATGCAGGACCTAACAACCTGCTTTGACTCTTCTTCCCTAAGAGAAATGAACCAAAAAAACCAGGCAGAATTGTGCAGTAACCAATCAACTAACAGCCAAACAAGACATAAACATAAGATGAACTACCAGCCAAACAAAACATAAATATGCATGCCCCCAAGTATTAAGTCCCTAGTGTTTTCCCGCAAATCATTTCATTTTACAAGTAGGGGAAAAATCTTTTTTTTTTTTTGGTTTTAAAAAAAATATAGACAAAATGAAAAAGAATGAAGGATAAGAAGGAAAAGCAAAAGCAAAAGTAAATCCAGTCCTCCAAACACTCCATCCGCCATCTCCAACTTGCAGTTACTGAACAACAAGCCCTTAAATTTCTCCTCACTGATTGCTACAGATACGACACAATAAAGCCTCTAGGAGATCACTCCTCTAAAAAAGATTAGAAAGGGAACCTGTTGTGACGATAAACTATTAGTAATATTGCAATTTTGATGATCAACTTTAAGAGTACCTCTTTGCGGTGCGTGCGTGCGTGTGAGAGAGAGAGAGATCTAATGCCCACCAGAAGGAAATATAATAAAATAGTTTCAAATGTATTTAACAAAGTATGTTTCTTACCTTGCATGCCTATATACAAACATGGAACTTAACCATTAATATACTCTGGAGTTTACATTTGGTAGTATCCTTAGCATGACAATCATGAATATGAACAAGGCAAATTCTTTATTCTTCTTAAATATATGAAGTTTGCAAAGCTTTTATATGAATTCAGTTTGAGTAAACACCAAAGAAAAGGAATTGATATACCCATAGCCAAGTTCATATAACATCCTAATATAGTTGGATAGTGGCGTATCAGTTATCTGAAAGACGAAATTTGAAGTTGGATGAACATGGAAAACAATCTACTGAATGGTAATGCCAAGAAGCATTAACAATCTTTGCTTAGATCTGAACAGAATTTATTATTCAGTGAGGAAACTTAATAATTTTGACAAGAATATGAAAATAAAGGCAATTGCTTGCTGGAAATCATATAGCTGTAGATTACAATCTTCATTAAGACAGGGACAAGATAAAACATCCTAAAAAGACGACCAACACATTGGATACAGGAAAATATTCCTCCCAAAAACTAAGTTGCTTAAGTTATTAACCATTTGTGCACTTGCATTCTGGACAAACACACACAACAGAGAAAGAATTAATTGACACAAACTGCAAAAAGACATTAACAAATTTGATATTATCATGCAACAAGCTGACCTAAAAGTAGATCTCAAAATAATGAAACTCATAATAGTAAAAGTTCAGTCCAGCAGACATATGTCCACTTCATAAACCACTATTTAGAAACAGGTACAGCATCAAACAAATGCCAACAAACTTCATTATCTTGAAGAATTTCAAGTTGCCAACTGCTAATAGGTAATCTCCCCCCCTTCCCCCCCCCCCCCCAAAAAAAAAAAAACCAAAAAAAAAAAAAAATCTTTTAAGGGTGCCTAAGAAATAACTTATTTTGTTTAAGGTTCCCAAAGAAAGACAGGAATTTCAGTGGATGAACCTTTTGCAGCAGCTTTAACAGCACGTTGAGCTTCCTGCAGGGCACGCCTTGCAGCTTTTGAGGTCTTCTCTTTCAACGGCTTTGATTCTGATGGCAAGTCATTCCGGACTTCTGCAGTTTGTCCTCCACCTCTTTCTGGCCAACAAAACATTGTTAGAATTTCTATAAATGCTATAAATTTCGGTGGATTTCACAAACGATAATATTGATGAGGGACTCAGAAAATCGTGGATTTCACAAACAATAATATCGATGAGGGACTAAGAAAATTGTGGATTTCACAATCGATAATATCGATGAGGGACTAAGAAAATCTTCAATTGTGAGCAATATTTTCATGTGGCATACTATGTCAGAATAACATGCCAATAGAAGCCTCTCAAATATATATTTTCCACTGGGGCCTAGTAAAATAAAGATATACTATACAACTTATGTAAACATGACTCTAGTATGATGTTCAGAAAACTAGGAAACTAACCCACCCAATAATTCCTTTCTCTCTTTTACCCTTTTATCTCTCCTCTTATGTCGCTTACCGCTAAAAGTTCCCCTTGTATCGCTGAACCATCGCCATCTCTTCTTCTTTCCTCCTCCCATTCCTCATACCTTTCACTTTTACTCCCTCCCCTGAGTTATCTATCTCCTCCCTTTCCCCTAGCCCCTCCCCTGCTTCAAGCCTTTAGCCATTCTCATTTATTCTTACTTTGTTTTGCTCCCCAATCTCTGGCCACCAACTGGTGTAATAGTGATGTTGTGTTATGTTGTTTGTAATGTGGTGCCGCCGTTGGTCATAATTTGGTGATCTGGGAAAGGTGGTGGTTTTCTGAGGATGTCTGTGACGGGTGGGGTCAACAAAAGACAAGGAACTTGAATATGGATGGGTAAATTTCGAAAGATAATTCTGCCACGCCATGCTTGTACGTATCTCGTATTATAGGGTCCTACAGTATAGCAATACTGTAGAGGAAAACGAACATCTGTCATTCTCTTTTTCATGGTTCTTTTTTTGACAATCAATAGGAAAGAAAAGAGAAAAGAGGGGAAAAAAACTGCGCACAACCCCTCCTGGGATGTATTCAATGATCTCTAAGATCAGTACCAATGCATCTCTATCTGATACAGGCCACACTAATATTGTTCAATTTATCTGAATGAACTTAACCGCAAAGGAAGTTCCTTACAATCAAACAAATGTTACGCTAAGACATTAACAAAATTACCAACACAGAACCTGTGTGTAAGTTGTCAGGAGAAGAATGCAACTCATTTGTGAAACAGTTCTGTGATTAACTATTTCTGCCCTCAAAGTCTTCCAGAAATCTCATAAATCAATTCAGCCAATCTGTTGGTGTCATGACACCTCTAAAGTATTCCAAACACAAAACTCTTTCCTGATTGACCAAACAAGTTTTCAAGTGAATAGACGTAAATGCCAATATCGATTTAGACAAACTTCTATATTTCCTTTTTCCCACCTCTTTTTGCACCAGCATAAGAACACAAATACTCAACATAAATAGCAACTTCACATTCTGGTTGCAATATGCAGAATAGTTTACGAAAAAGCACACATTTTGGACATCTTTTCAACAGATACAGATGAATATAAAATTAATTCCGCAGTCAGCATTTTCAAAATTCAAACCCAAAATTGACCCAAAAAAAAAAACTTCAAACGTTTGCAAAATTCAGCTAATTCTAATGCCTTTCCAGTAAAGTTACTAATCAACAGACAGAGCACCAAGCTTCATATACACATGCAAAAGCTATAAAAATAAAAGAAAAAAGTCATGTTTACGTGCAAAATGAAGCAGAATAGACTTAAAAAAGAAAAAATTCTACTAAGTCTTCCATACATAATTTTCAAACAAAAATTCATAGCACTAGATATAACTACCGTGCATTTACCTTTTCTAGATCCTACTTGAGGCTTCTTCGACTGCTTCTCTTTCGCTGCCGCTGAATCAAACCGACCGTCAGGTGCCAACGACAAAGGAAACCTACCAGAATCATTTTGCCGAATCCAATTCACCGAATTGTCAGAGAATTCACTCTCGGCATCTCCATCTCTGTCGTCGCCGATGCCGCTAAACGGCGGGGAGGTTCCGAGAACAGACTCGTCGGGATTGTAACTGCTGACAACTAACTGCTCAGTGCTACTTGAATTATTATTAGGATCATCAAAAGAAGGCCTACGTGGCCTCAACGGCGTCGTAGCGGCAGCAGGTACGTTCACCGCACGTGACGCGGCATCTGATGGATGACGCGGCGGAGGAATCATGACTGGAGATAAGGAGTTGCTCGAAGGAGAGATGTCGGAAACCGGTGGCGATGTTGATGGGCCGGTCGGACCGGATTGATTTTGGACCTGGCCTGAACGTGGACAGAAGCCTACTTGGCGGACTTTCGGATCGATGACCCGGGAGTATCGACGCGGGTCCATTTCCGGAGGGAAATTCAGTTTTTCTCGGTTTGCGTGAGAGCAAGATGATAGGGTTTTATAGATAGCTGCTCTGGAGGTGAATTGACCATTTTAGACATGGAGGGTTTTGATTAGTGCTAGAAGAGGAAGGGCACCATTGGCAGAAAGGCAGTGGGGTTTTCATGAACAGGACTGCAGTGGAGATTGAGAGGAATTTGTTTTACTTGTTTATGCTTGGAGGAGAATACTTTTTGACTGACGTGGCAAGGTCAAATTTTGTATCAAGTCTCACCAAAATAAACCTAATCAAAAGTAAATGGCAATTTCAAAAAAATGTGGAATAATTAATTTCTGAAAAAAAAATTATTACATTTTTTTGAAGAGCCAAAGTTTAAATACATCTAATTGTATGAAACAAAATAAAATTTTATGTCATTTAAAAGAACCACGAAGTATTTTTCCAAACAATAGCTTATGATTTAAAATGCCATGAGTGCTATTTTTTAAATCAATAAAATTATCATTTTTATTACCAAAAAAAAAAAGAGTACATAACAACTTTTCAAAATTGAGTACCACATTATGAACTTGTTCTCGATAGATTATTTTAACTGATTTTAAAGTTTGATTTTGGATAATCAGTTTTTA
The DNA here is from genome assembly GCF_003713205.1 of Coffea eugenioides. Taxonomy (NCBI): domain Eukaryota; kingdom Viridiplantae; phylum Streptophyta; class Magnoliopsida; order Gentianales; family Rubiaceae; genus Coffea; species Coffea eugenioides. The sequence continues at coordinate 6,289,168 of NC_040038.1, read as the reverse complement.
TATAGATTGTAACTCACATATTGAAAAGTAGTTTGTGGAATAATGTGATGTGATGCTGGATATTTTTAATTTCCATCTGCTCAAGTGTATGAGCCGTATCAATTTTCATAAGAAAATTGTCAATTTCTTCCTTTATTCTTTTTTGAACTTTAATAAAGGACAAATTGGCCTGTTGTCCTTTGATAAATATTCTGAAAAAATTTTGTCCCACGAGATGATTTGTCTTTTTGTTCTATTGACAACAACAACAAGTGATGTCACCCTGATTTTATCCTTGATGTTAATAACAGACAAATAGTTTAATCCACAAATCCTCCAATAAAAACTATTTATGTGATTCCAATTTTTCACCTTGGCAATTCAACTTCTTCTCTCTAATCTCCATGGTTCTACTTGCAATAAATGGCACCATTAATTGCTGCTGTCTTCAAGTTGGAGAAAAATCAACTGCTGCTTGGTGAAGAGATTTTTGTGCCAACAGCAAAAGATTTGGATTATCTATGAAGTGTGACATATGAACCAAGATTTTTGCAGGTCTAAGCGGCCATGTTCAGCTTCTGCTTGAGCTGCTTTGACACTTTACTCCCAGAATTTCTATGATACTTAGGGCAGGATTTCTTATAGTAGCAGTAGTTTCGGCTGTTAAAGTTTGTCAGATTACCAACAAGCGTTCAAGAAAGCCAAGCACTTCAGGAGGTAGCTTATTGCTGGTTTTATTTTTATTTTTATTTTTATTCTATCTGGAATTTCTACATCATTTCAACTTGTTAAAGTTCTTGTTGATTGCCTTTTGTCCTTTTCTAATTCTTCTTCTTCCTTCTTTTTTTTTTTTTTTTTTTTGTAATTTTTAGAGCACGGGAAAGTGAGCTTTGATGAAGAGCAAGCTGAGGAGAATGGCAAATCTGAAGAATCCCATGTACCAAAATTCTTCCTTTCTTGATCTTTTCCTCATTCATTCTTGGTGAAAATACTAAAGAGAAATTTACCCGTTGCATGCAGGTTGATCCGAGGGAGAAGAAAGAAGAGCAGGAAGAAACTTGCAAAAGTAAATCAGTAAATCGATTGAATGCAAAAAGTCTCGAGTTTTCTGTACAGGAGAATGGAAGGGTAAATGTCAGCGAAATTGATATCTTGAAGAATGTAGTGAAGGAAAAGGAGAAAATGAGAGAGAGCCTGGAAATGAGATTACTCGAGTTATATTGCCTGAAGGAGCAGCAATCAAGAATAGCTCTGCTGCAGAAGCAATTAAATGACAGAACATCAGAGATTAACATGCTTCGGGAGACGATCAACAAATTGCAGGATGAAAAGAAAAAACTTTATGAAGAGGTGAAACTGAATCAGTTGGCTGCAGAGCAGCTAGAAAGTGCAGAACTTATCATGCTAGAGCTGCAGGGGCAATTGGAACTTGATTCAGGTCAAATGAAGGAACAATTACTCATGCTAAAGGAACAAGTTTCGGGCTTTCATGCAAAGGAAGAATCCAAGGAGAATCTCAAAGCTATTAAAGTTGTGGAGTTGAAAGCGTTGGAGGTAAAGAGAATGAACATCCAGCTTCAGCTAGAGAAAAGGGAGTTGGTTGTCAAATTGAGTGCTGCAAATTCCAAGTTTGCCGAACTTTCTACCATGACAGAGGTATTGCAAATGTCAACAGCAATATATATGCTGCATTCTCTTCTTATGCTAGCTGTTTTGAAATTTCCCTGAGAAATCACCCAAAAGTTTCACTCGGTATTATACCATAGTCTGATCAGCATGTCATCAAACTACTACGGAAAAAGAAATCTCCAATTCTTCATAAATAATTAGAATTGTTGCATGATAGTTGTAATCAAGTTTGTATGTGCACCATCCATCTTTCGAATGCTAAGTATTCTGCCTGTCTGAAATCTTAAATTGCACAATTCTGTATTTAACATATTGAAGAATGATTTATCTTCTACCTGCCTGAATCTCAATTTGCACAAATATTTATCATACCGAGGAATGATGTATCTTATGTTGCAGCATAAACTTGCAGCCAAGTATAAGGAAGAAATAAGTAGACTGAAGAATGTCAATAAGAATCTGACGGAACAAGTTGACAAGCTGCATAACGACAGGCTCAGCATTCTTGAAGAACTGGTTTATCAGCGATGGCTGAGTACCTGCCTGAGGTTTGAACTCGGGGACCATTGTAGCCCATCACCGAAGAAAATAAAGCCAAATGTCTGCAGGAGATCAGATTTACGGTCTGATAGCTTATCCTCTGGAATATCCTCAGCTGAGAGTGATGAAATTAGCAATTCCACAACCACAAGTTCTTCTAGTAGTGAAAATACTAAGAACAAGAAAAAAGGCTTCCTGCAAAACATCAAGAGATGGGGAAGGAGAAGGGATGGTTCAACTGATAATGCATCAGAAAGCTGGTCTTTTCCAAGCAAGGCAGGCAAAATTAGAAGATTTTCCACTTCATCCATTCCATCAAGCATATTAGGCTTAAGGAATAGAGGAGAGAGAGGGTTACTCATCCCATTACAGAAGAAGGGAGTAGACTCCAATTCCCCTGAGACGCCAGCGGTTCGACGTGTAAGAAGAGTTTCCTTCAATGATGCGATAACTTCAGTTAGATACATATATGATGATAGCCCAGAATCAGATCAGGGAATATCAGATAATGGTCAAAAGAATGCTGACAATTTCAATGACTATTGCTCAGATATGAAAACTAGCTCCGGCAGAGATGAAATTTTGGAGGGAAACAATAGTGAGATTCCATCATCAAATGTCAATTCTGAAAGCCATGAAGCTTCCACTGTCCTAGGCAATCAAGACACAATCGAAACTGAAGTAGTCAGGAAAGAGGCAGTTCGGGCAGAATGTCTGAGTCAAGCAATGCCTTGTGCAGCTTCAGCTGCCAGCAAGTTTAGTGTAGTAGTGAATCTGATAGCAGCAATCATTATTGTCCTCTCTCTGATACTTTTTCATTTCAGACCTCTCTTTGCTTGAGGATAGTCAAGCTCTTCAGAGTTCAGGATCGGTACTTAATTAGGATCAAACTAGTTATACTTATCATGAGAATAAATGTGCGCACACAAGCATAGAAACACCTGTATTCATACATAAGTACAGCTATACATCCCTAACTGCCATTTTCCCATATAACAACATATTTTACATGTTTTTATTGCTGCTACGAGATTGTGTTACTCCATCAATCTCCTAAGTTTCCAATGCTGAAGATTGACAACTAATTATTATCGCCAAAATTACCACAGTCACAGAAAATCAATATGTTCACCACTCGCAAGAAAAGGAATAGTAATGCCTGCAACAAGAGAGTCTGAGAAGGGAAGCATTGCTGGAAACTGAATCATGAATCAGGGGCAGGAACTGTTACCATTCCTAAAGGTAGCCTTGACATGCTCTGAAAAAATGTCAAGTTTAAGTCATTTTTAACGTCATGTGTAAAACTTACATAAAAGAGTTATAAATTTATGTTACATTTAAAAATGGATTTACATTTTGTTCAAACAAACGAAACTGTTCCAAGCCGGCTGCAGTGCCCTTAATAATTTACCCAATGAATGATGCCAAATAAGGCAGCAAGATTGATTCCACCCTGAGTTTGTTCTTTCGTCTTTTTCTCTCTGTTTCATACATTCAAGGGCTGAAGTAACTAAACCACAATTCCTGTGGGAAAATAAATCTAGCCAGCTTAATCGAACGGCTGAGAACAGAAAGTCCTAGTAGTCCGGCCACAGACGATCATATTCCTCGAATCTCCAAAACAGAAATAATTCCAAAAAGAAAAAGTCCCGCTTCCCACAGCACATCTAGGAAAACTAAACTCCAAACTCCTCCCCATACCTCCACGTGTTCCCTTGCATGTCGCGACCCATCAGACCACGTCACCCCCCACAAGCCAGCGCCTCCTTTGATCTTTTAACCCCATTCCCATTTTCCTGTCTCTCTGGCTCTCTCGATCAAGATAATTTCTCCTCTCCAAACAACTCCAACTTTCCAACCATGGCCGACCACCAAGCCAGCCCTGGCCAACCCCAAAGGCCACCGCGCCCAACCACCACCTCCACTGCCGGCGCCACTACCTTATTTCTCCGTAAAATGCATGAGCATGCACCCAACTCAACCCAGCTCATCGGGTTCTTGACCTTGGTAATATCCGGTGGCATTCTACTTCTCCTCACTGGCCTAACTCTCACCGCCACGGTTCTCGGCCTAGTTTTCTTCGCTCCCTTGATTATAATCTCCAGCCCCATATGGGTTCCGGCTGGATCAATTCTCTTCGTGATCATCGCCGGATTGCTCTCTTTCTTCGGGTTCGGTGTCGCAGCCATGGCGGCCTTTTCCTGGCTGTATAGGTACTTTCGGGGTTTCCACCCGCCCGGTTCGGACCGGGTAGACTATGCAAGAAGCCGAATTGCGGATACGGCAAGTCAGGTGAAGGATTATGCTAGAGAGTATGGTGGATATTTGCAGGGTAAAGTGAAGGATGCAGCTCCTGGTGCTTGAAAATTCAAGTGCAAAATGCCAAACCGGACTTGCAATAAACCGGCTTTTAAAAAAAAAAGATGTTGTTTTTCGGCTAGCTTGTTCTGTTCTTTAATTATTAATGAGATGTCATATATATATATATGTGTGTAATGCAATTTCGATACTTTCCAAGTTTGCATGTTCATAAACTAATTGAAGAATTGGAGTTACTAGGTCTAACTGGGGTGGAAACGACTCGAATCTATCTTGAGTAGTGTGATGCTTGATCTTGAGTTCGACTTAATAAAATTTTGGCTTTGAAATTCTAGCTTGTATATTGATTATTTTCTTCAATTGTTTGGGGCCACGTCACACTTCAAGTTTGGGCTTAATGTTTACACCACACCGCCAGTTTCAAATCACCTGAAAACAGATTTAGAATTGAGGATGTAGTCACTCCTTGTCTCTTTATTTAGTTCATTATCTGATCATAACATCTTCAACCAAATTTTGACCCCGGATCCTGAAATCAAAATTTTACTAGCATTAATTAGCTACCTCAACTTGCCAGTTACCTCTTAGTTGCTTCATCAATGCTAATCCTAGAAGTGTTTATTCAACAAAGGAGAGTCCATTTTCACCTCATCTTTCTTTTTTTTTTTTCTTTTTTTTTGGGAGTTTTAAGCAGAAAGACGATCTGAGAAAAACATACTTTTCTCTCTTTAACTATGGAGGGCAACTGAATATTAATTGTTCAACAAATAAAATTGTCGGTGGGATCCTCGTCATGTTAATTTCAGCCATTATATATAAATCAAGACTTTCAGATGAATGAATACATAAAACCACATATATATATTTAAGGAGGATTATTCTCTTGCAATTTTGTACGAAATTCTTATCCCCTAACTACTATACCATTAATGGCCAGGTTCTGAAAATTTATTGCTTAGGCTTCTTCTACGTATATCATAAAAGGTCCCTTTTTCCTTTTCTTACAGAAGTAAGAAATTAGACAGATAAATTTAATCCCAGAAGTAACCTCAAAAGCCGGCAACTTTTGAGGTTCTCCTGTGGACTTAACTACCAAACCCTTAATCCCCCAAGAACGATGTGGGATAGAAACCCCACAGGCTTCTGTAAGGCTGCTGCGCGCTAAGAGATAAAGACCCCACAAAACCCTTAATCCCCCAAGAACGATGTGGGATAGAAACCCACAGACTTCTGTAAGGCTGCTGCGCGCTAAGAGATTAAGACCCCACAAACCTCAGAAACCCTGCAATGTCCCAAGAATCCAAGATTAAGACTTTAACAATTTGCAGGCTTGCAGCAGCTAAGTCTGTTTGACCTACAACTTGGCGTCCGTTGACCTGCAGCAGCGGTTGTACCTTCATATTTTAATTACTTTGAGTTTGAGGAGGACATATTAAAGTAGGATGCACACGAATTAAAGTGGTCAACTTTGGTTTACTTCTGGTTTCACAAGTCAAGCTGGAAAAATCACTGTACAATTTTTGTTATTGATTTTAAGGATATTGGACTAGCAAGAGAAAACAGCTTATGTTATGACTTGCAGGTTTTAATCAAAAGCGATAGGCACTAAATTGATGGTAAATATTCATAGGAAAGATTGCCCCGGTAAACCCACATAATTTGAAAAAATTTTAGGAAGTCAATTTTGAAAATTGATAGTCAAGATTGGTTACTAGCCTCAACAACGTATTTCAAGATATTCCAACAGGACCAGGAAATGTTCAACTAAATGAAGCTGACCGGACCATTTTTTTTGTGCTTGGAGAAAATTTGAATAAGACTCCCTTGTGTATTTTTCCTCTTTCTCCAGTCAAATAGATATTTACATATTTAAGGGTGTTATTTCTCTAGTAAGCATCTAAAAGGAACGTAAATATGCCAATTTTGCACTTATTTTTTTTTATATATAAATCCTTTCATGCCAATTTAGTCCATCTAATATAAATCAAGAATTTTAGATGAGTGAATAAATGTGTAAAGCACATACATTAGTAACATAACCTTTTCTTTTTCCTTTTTTTCCCTCCTCCCAAAACAACCATAATTACCTCTTCCAAACACAACGTCAAAATTCATTCTCTCCCTTTTAACTTGGGTTGCCTCTTCTTTATTTTGTGTCTCAACTAGGGCCAAAAGAATTAGTGAAGTGTGCAAGTTCATTGGGATTCGTATTCAATCAATAATGGTTTGTTTAGACAGGAGATTATTTGAAATAATTTTTATGATATAATGCATGTGAAATAAAAAAAAAATAGTTGAAAAAATAAAATGATAACTAAAAAAAACGTGTTTGTGATATAAGAAAAATAATATTTAGCGAAAAAAATTGGTATCCAAACACGCCCGAGTCATTCCTTCTCAAGTTCTCAAAGAGAATTAATACATGAGCCATTCTCATCTTTAATCTTCTTTGCTCAACCACCTGCTTTCTTCTTTCTCCCTTTTCCTTGGAGACCTTCCAATTTTTGGCACACACTCCATTGCAAATTTGTACGAATTTATTATCCAAAACTACTAGAGCTATCAGCTGCCATGGATGGCCAGGTTGTGATGATTTATTGCTCAATACCGGCCTCTCAGTTATCATAAGGTCCCAAGTTGAAGATAACCATATCCCGTTGACCCACAAAGTAAAATTTATGGGTAAGTTTGGCTTATTAACATTTTTTAAATCATAAATTAAAAATGAATAGCTTAATTAAAACCTCACAAAGATTTACTACATAAAACGTGAGGATGTTGGACTAGCAGGGGAGAACAGGTTAGGTTTTAAGTTTTAATCAAAAGCGATTTTATAAGTTGAAGAAGTCGATTTTGAAATTTTTGTACCTTGATATTCAAGATTGATTACGAATCTCAATAATGCACCACAAGATACATAGATCACGATATGTTCAACTGGATGAAGCTGACGAGACCATTTTTCCATGCTTGAAAATAATGATTAATTATGTTAATTAGTCGGTGATCAATTAATTAGGTAGATTTCTTTAAGATATGAGAAACTAAGGAAAGAAAAATAAAAGAATATCCGTACGTGGACTTTGAACATGGACTTTGTCAAATTTATGTCCTAAGGAAAAAAAATGGGGGAAAATTCCGGTGCAGTTGACTGCTACTGCTCAATGAGCATGACTGAGGACGGATGAATGGAGTTGAGAGCCCAAGGAATGAGTAAAACAAAGCCTTGGGGAGTTTAGAGCGGCAAAGTCTTGGGCTCGTTGTTTTGCTGGAAATGCCGAAGTCTCTGCTAGACAATATTGACTAGTGCACAACGTTTCGGCTTGGAAAGTCATCCCCTATTCCCACTCTTTTTTTTTTTTTTATTACTTCCTCCCATACCCAAACCTATCAGTTAGAATTTGAACCCTGATTTACTACGTGGAAGTTCAACTCCTTGGATAATATCTTTTTTGAGAATAATATCTTCTACCCCTATCCATGTAAAAAGTCAAATCATTCCGGGGCCTTTAGTAAATTCAAGAGTTTCAAAAGGAAGCCAAAAAATTGTACCCAGGAATTTGGCATCTATACACTCCCCAGAAAGCTAATGCCAATGACTTAGTTCCGAATTAGGGCTGCAAACAAATTAAGTTGCTCGCGACCGCTCGCATCTAAGCTCAACTCGAGTATGATCAATATCGAGTTCGAATTAAGCTCAAGCAGGCCAAATTGAATTCAAACTCGAATTCGAGTTCAAAAAATATTAAACTCGTTAGTTCGCGAGTCGACTTACGAGTTCGAGTATATATATATATGTTTATTTATTTATTTTAATAGTAAAATTACATATATATCCCTAATATTTTATTATTTATTAAGGAAAAATTAGTTTATTTATTTTTTAAAAATAAAATAATTATTTTTTATTTTTTCGAACTCGAACTTTAAATTGGCAACTCGTCGAGCTAGAGGTCGAGTTCAAATTTGATAAAACTAAGTCAAGACTTGGTTCGATTAGGCCAAAACTCGACTCGTTTGTAGTCCTATTCCGACTCGACTCGTTTGTAGTTCTATTCCGAATCATCTTCTTTTTTTTTTGTATATATATCGAATTTTCAAGGCTTTTTTTTTTTTTTTGGGCGGGGGGAGGGATGGTAGAAACAATTGAACTAATTAAGATGCTTGATGAGAAAGGTTTTAAACTAGGGGCAGACCCCAGCTGAACTGGGCAAGAGAGACGGAAATACTCAGAATTGGTGCTAACTTTATCTGTATTAATTTATTTGCAAAGCGAATTATCTTGAACTTTACCTTCCCCAGCTACCACATTCTTATAAACTAAAACTAAAGCGAAAAACAAACACATGAAGGAAAGAATTGGGTTCCATTCCTTATGCTGTTTCTTCATTATTTACAGCCACCGGCCATGGCTGGAGTGGAGACTATGATTGTCTTAAAGGAGAAACGAACCTTTGGCCTAGCCCTACGGATAAAAGGTAGCTAATCAACACTATTTCGGGCATTTCTCAAAAAAAAAAAAAAAAGAAAAATTGGAAGATGGTTAGCAATATTAACTCCCCTTCATTCCTCATGCGCCAATGATTAATCTTTTCCCAACACAAGGAAAATCACCCTTTTAGATTACAAATTTTTGAAGTATTTATAGAAAAATATGTTTTAATAATGTGATATATATGAGGTAAAAAGGTATTTGAAAAGCGTATTTAAAAAATTTTTCAATGAAAATTTGCAATCCAAACAGGACCAGCGATCAGAATTTAAAAACTCCAATCCAATTATCTAAGACTTCATACTCTTCACAATCTTACCTTAATTCTTTTGACACTAAGACTACTATCTCCTATACTATAAATAATTTGTGTACTAATTAAGTTCAGGTCTGTTATTATATGCATGATAAATTAAATAGGTTATCATTAGTGTCATAATACAATACATAAGGATCGACTTGATGTATGATGTCTGCATATTCGTGCAAGCGATCTATAAAATATGCTTTGTCCAACCAACCTTCATTGACAAACTAATTTGAGAAAAATTTCCTATGTATTTATGTACTTCTTGTATGGGTTTTTCCTTTTTTCCCTACCTCATATCTTCACTCAGTCAAAGTTTCGTAGGGGTCCAGATTGGCTGTAATTATGCTCTGCGTAGACTAATTAACAATTTCTCAATTTGAAAGAAACCACAAAACTTTTGCTAATTGGAGGGCTTAAGCTTGCTTCTGGAAATGATTAATCAATTAAACCCCTTTAAAGAAATGAATTCGGGTCAAATAAGGAAGATATCTTGTACTAATTCATCTCCTTTGGATGAAGGAAAAGTTGAATGAACTAGATAACTTGCCTCTTCATGAAGTTGGAAGTAAGTGAAAGTGAATCAATGGCTACTTCTTAGTTTTGCAGCTCCATCAAAATTTTAAAAAAATGAAAAAAAAAAGTTGAAGTGTCGAATCTAGAATATCATTAGCAGACTTGACCAATAAAGACTATTTAGTCTTTTTTTTTTCATTTTTCTATGAGATTACAATAACCCACAACAGTGGGAACAATACAAAAGATTACAAAGAGATCATAATTAATTACAATTACAATTAATCTCTACATTTAGTGGGATACATACCAACATAAAGTTGGAACAGACTCACAGTTTGATGATTATAAGACTCGAACCAGGACCTATAGGTTTTAGGGTCTCAGCTTTAACAAGTAAACTTGAGAACCATTGATAGTGGTACAGGAAATTAAATATAAAGAATATGAGATGAACCAAATACGGAAACAAAATTTGAAACCTTCCACTACAAAACATCTCAGAGGTTCACATCCCTCAAAAATGAAAACATTTTATACACATGCATATTAATTTGTTCTAGGGAAAAAGAGAAAGAAAAAGAGAAAGAAACATGGACACTGATTTCTGGTTTTCTAAATTTGAGGCCCCCAAAATGTAAGAGAAAGTTCCCCATCTATTTCAGTGTCCCACAACAGCTAGTACATGCATAATTCATTTACCAGATTTCTGCCATACACGATCAAGACACAACAACTTGGACTGAAGAACTCACATATGTAGCCACTTGTACGCTAAAACTCAGGTAAACAAGTAATAGCATCACAAACAGGAGATTCTTCTTCTATTACTTCTGCAGATAGCTAGGCAGAGGACTGGCACGAGGTGACTTCATGGGAAGCTCCGAAAGCTTTTTCCCGTTGCTATCATAATAAATCACACCGGAGAAATCCAACGGCTGACACTTATCACCCATCAAGATGTTCCTCTGCCACAGGCCTCCGTCTCCAAAATCAATTTCACCTTCAAATTCTTCATCCACCTTTTTCTTGTGCTTAAAGTTGATAGCCTTATTGCTAAGGGTCACCAAAAGTTGCTTTGGCTTGGCCAAAGGCGACTTTGGTGAATTTGTAGCAAATTTCTTTGTAGCTTTGCTAGCTTGTCTCGTGCACTTAGCCCAGAAAGAATTTATGGACCGTATTAAGCTAACACTCCTGGTGGTGGCGAAGGTGGGGGAGGGAGTGCATGGTGGAGTTAGCCGGGACATTTTGTTGGGTTTTAGCGGTGGCGGCGGTGGTGCTGCTGCTGCTGCTGCCTGACGGGGATTTCTAGTGGGAAATGGAACGGCGTGGGGAGTATTTATAAGGAAGACTGGGTGGTGGTGGGGTTCAGTGTGGGGGAACAGGAGGCGACGGTTTTGGGTTGTAGTTTGACTTGATCAATTTTGGATTTGGATGGTTATTATCGATTTTCTGATTTATGTGGATTTCTTTAAGTTAACGTTAACTTAAACAAATTATTAGCGTTAAATTCTCCAAATGGCATAAAAGTTTTTGAAAAATATTTATTTTCCAAGGACAATTAAAATTTTGAAGGTATGTCACTCTGTTCCACTACTATACATCTAGTGCCCGTACGTTTCTTCTTTTTCTTTTTTCTTTTCCTGGATAACATAATAGGTATTTAATTTAACCTATCAATCATTTTATATAATCATTAAATAACATAATTGCTCGAAAAATAGCTCATTAACTGAAAGATTGGTTGTATAATGAGGACCAAACAAAAGAAAAAAAAGAGTAAAATTCACTTGTAGAAGGTTTGTTTCCACCTAAATTCGATCGATATAATTATAAACTCCATGCTATATTGTAGGTAATATTGAAATTCGAATTTTAAATTTAAAATACGAAGCAAATTTAGTCACGGCCAAAAGTCATTAATTGGTTGAACCGCCACTTTACTTAAAACAAAATATTAGAGCGTCAAGTGTCAAATTAGCAACAGGTTTTGGCTACTATTACACCCTGATTATCTTAATCCAGGCTGTGGATTAGATTAATGTCTAATAGACCATTAGCGTATTGCAATAAATGGAATTTAATATGATTATTGTTGGTGAAATGATCTCACGCGTCATCATTGATCAGTTTGAACTAGATTTTTCTGAGCAAGCAACGTAAGCACCGTGGCTAGCTGCTGGCAAAGGTTCATTGACTTACACTTGTTCTGCACTTCCACTTGGGATAATGAGTCGAGATATATGGATGCAGGTTAGTAGTTAGCTGAGTCAATGCAATTTGTGGGCTAAATAAATGAATGGAGTCTGGTTCAATTTGGAGCATTAGTCAATGGTGGTCGGAATTGCGATATGCTTCACACTTGCAACTTTGTAATTTAGAGGTTATTATCCATCTTGGACCCACCTGATGTTGTTTTTTTGTGTCATTTTCCTCCAAATCTAAATACATTGCTTCCTCTAATCTTCTACCACTGGTTGTAACCCACTTTTAAAGGTCGGCAATTCCTTGTGGCATGCACATCTCCAACTACAAGATCACATTTCGTGGTTTGCTGCACATTTGTGCATAGTTTTGGAAACTGATCAAAATCCACAACAAAATTTGATGGTACACACATCCTGACTCATCGTCATCATGGGGTTTTATCACAGCCTTTTTCGTTTTGATGTTAATATATATACATATATGTTACTGGACATTTAGCATAAAAAGAAAAGTGTGATTATCTTTCTCAAAATTGGATTTAGATAGAATTTCAGTAGATAAGTTTACTCCAAGTAACTAATCATGTTGCACACCAGCTCAGGTCACATTGAAGCAAACGAAAAAAGAAAGGGTAGTTATTTAACGAACCAAGATATATATACCAAAATTGACAATACCTGATCAACCACCAAGTTCTAAACTAATTTTGTACCTTAATTCTTCCACCTTGGTGCTAACTACGAAGTTGTTGGCTACCTGTCTTGAAATTTTTGACATAATAATTAAGGAACTTTTTTTTTTTTGTGATTTCTTTGTCTTCTTTAAGCAGCAATGGGTTATGGAAAATTTAAAAAAAAAAAAGTAGCAAAAACAACTTTACCATGGTAGCCCCAAAGCTTTCTAGGCCAAACTATTGGTACATGCAAGTTTGGTTGCTAACCAACATAGAATCTTGCAGATAAGAAACCACAACCACAACTATGCTAACACGGCTGTTGTTAGGTCACCTCCCATCTATTTTAAGTGCAATTGGAACAACTGATCGAGTTTAATTGCTTGGTTGAAATTTATATCTTCTTTTTTTGTATCAACCTAATTAGTTTAAGATTCTTTCCAACCGATTCAAGTAAAAGACTGACGATCGATCATTTGTAATGAAAATGCAAGTCATTGCTGACTGATCACTTGAAGGATACCACCAGCACTCAGAAAAGTTTACGACCATATATAAAAAGGAAAGGAAGCCTAACATATTAATTAAGGAGCAGGAATAGTGATCTTAGATTGGATCAGTTCGACCGTGCGTCCGGTATTACAGCATTTTGGTTAATGGTAATCTATGTTCTAATCCATATAAGTGCAAAATTGTCAAATTCTTTATGATCTTTTACAAAATGATTGAAAACTTGAACAGATTGGTCGTACAATGAAACAACGAACACTGCTTCTCGTTATACAAACCTTGAAGTTGTGTTATACAAACCTTGAAGTTGTTATCCTGTTTCAGGAAAGTACAAATGTGGAAAACATATATATGCATCACCAAAATCTTGACAGCAATTCTTCAGTAACCAAATACATCATATTCTTCTCTTAAAGAAAAGAGGGTAAACAAACATCATTAGCAGCAAAACTTGCACGAGTGGCGCACCTAAACATGGTTGCAATGTGACATTAGCAGATAATGACACATATACTTAAGCAACAATCAGAATAATAGCTTTGCATTATGTACGTCAAGAATCGTGATTCTTATCTGGGAAAGTGGCATAGTGTTATCTGCGGGATTTGATTTTTTGGCATGCTCTGAACCATTGAGGCTGACAGTAAGCAAGAATGGCAGCATGCCTTCAAAGTCTTAATCTTCAAATTTCATTTAGATTAATGAAAGGCATACTCGTAGCATACGTCAATCGCATGCCTAATGGCCCATTAAAGTTGACTTTCTTAACGATGATCTATTTTTAAGATGCCAATGTCCCTATAGCTAATATTGAGATAATTTGTGGATTAATGACAGGTTTCCCTGAATGTGGGGCCAACACCAACAGCTTATATATATATATATAGAAATTGTTTTGCTGGTTTGCAAATCCTGTTCCATCAGCTTCAAAGTGGATACCTTTTTCTACTTGCATTAATTAGTAGACATATGTCATGTGCCCTTGAGTTATTAATCTTTTCTAGGGACCTCCAAGCTGAGTTGAAAAGAGAAACATCCAAGACAGATTCCATCTGCCCTTTACCAACTTGAGTTTGTTATCAATACGATGTACTTACCAACCTGTCTGCTCGTATCTTTGCAACTCCAAGATATACAGTTTATGCGATTAGGAGCAGGTTTTATCAACCAAAAAAAAAAAAAACTCTATTTTGAAATTTGAATGAAGAGAAATTATCATCAGTCGAAGCAAGACGTAAGTGACTGTTTTTTTTTTCTTTTTTGGGTGCGTGTGGATGGGTACATCTCTTACCTTTTAGTTCGTGGCTTGGGCCATATATGATTTAACTTTCCATTTTTTTAATAGCATGATCAATGCCTCGTCAATGAATTCAAGTGCATCCGTCTCTATAGTTTCTGAATAGTTATGCATGCCACTTTCAGGAAGCTGTAGTGTATGGCTGCTTGGTGGCTTCAGGGCTCTGCCTTTACCCAGTCAAATCCATCCTAAAAAGCCAAGCAGTGCGTCGCGTCTTCTCAGATGACAAGGGTTTCTGTCAAATTTGATAGGTTGGAGCAGCCCAGTCGGCAATATGTTCAGGCAAGTCAGCATGAGTGATCAAGTCATGGTGAATTGATTCTTATTGCATTAGGCACTCGGCACTTTTGAATATTATTACTACTAGTTTTGAAAATATATCACCTTTTTTTAGTAGTATATCCGAATATTTAACTATTTATGGTTGCGGTCCACCTCATGAGAATAGCTTAAACTCAATAATGAGTACAAATTTTTCAGTTTTCTTCC